>NW_016690180.1:16996820-17092168 GCF_001604755.1 Lepidothrix coronata
TACATACAGATTTTTTAAGAGAAAGGCAAAAGCTAAAGGAAACATTTGGAGTGGTAATTTGTGTTTCTCAGTATGCATGCTCATTAAAAATCAAAAAGAAAAAAATGAAAATGGTGTTAATTCAGCTACCAAAGGGATTCAACTCACTTCTCTGTCATTAGAAAAGGTAAAAATAAAATTAATCTTAGTTTATTGTGAGCATGTGGGAGACAGTAGAATACAATAAGTGCACTTTACACATTCTTTCCTCAAGGTTAGATTTTTTTGGAAAGAGGTTTGCAACAGAAGGTATTTGTCAGTTAATCAGATGTTGTGTTGATGAATTTTTCTTGTTCTCTATCTCATGATTAGTTCCTATGATAATCATGGTTGTAAGGTGTATAAAACCAGATTGTCCTACCTGCAAAGACATGGGTAGTGTTAGTTTTGGAAACAAGACAAATTTTACATGGAAAAAACCCCTGAGAAATCTGGTAGGATTTTCTGGGAAAAAGTAATCTTCTCCCATGAATTCTTCCTTCTAATACCATGTAAGGAAAAAAATGTCAATTGCTCAATTATTAGCTAACATTACTACAATAAGTCATAAAAACAAAAATTATATTGTTCGAGAAATTGTAACTTTGTAGTTAGAGCATGTTGTATTTAATTGTTGTTTTAGTTGTCTTAGTAACTCATTCCAGAAATAGTCATGTACGTACTGTAATGTGAAAGTACAAGGTAATTTCCAAACTCTTAAGAAGCATTTTAGTCAACCAGTCTGGGATTAATCCTGGGGTTGAGAACAATGACAAGGTTCTGCTTCACCATTCTTCCACCAAGTGGAAGAAGTGGAGAGAAGAAAGCTTAGCTTTTAGCAGCAATTCCACTCAAAGACCTCATTAGCAGTTTAGGAATATGTAGTTATACAGCGTTCCTGCGACCCTCTAATTAACACTGGACAAATAAGAAATAAAAGAAGCACAGCAGAAGCTTTGTCCTTCGATCCAAACACATTGATTAAGTTTGGCTGAAAATTATTTTGAAAACAGGATTAGTTTTCATTTTCTGAATTTCATTTCCTAGAGCAGCCTGTGTAATCAGAGTATTCAGTACACGTTACCTAGGAGTGTTGGAATGGATGCATATTCTAACTGTATATTTTGCTTAGTTCAACTTCATTTTTTTTTACTTGATTTTTTTACTCCCTTGCCAAACAAATTGCTGAAGTTGTCACTTGTGTTGTACTGAGATTTTGCTTGGATAACTGAAAGCTGGCTTGCCAGAGGTATAGCAGCTGAGGAGGAGAATATTGGAGGCATTTGGTGTTTATCTTTCCTGAAGAAGTTTCCATTTATCTCTAATATGGAGAAATCCTGTTGGCACACACACTGTTGCATTCATTCTTATGCTGTGTTGCTTTTTTGACCTGAAGACACTGTCGTTACCTGTTGTTTTTTGGAAGTGCAGGAGATGATGCCTAGAGAGAATTTAACACAATCAACAAGATGCATGGAGAGAATAGTCTGACTGAGAATATTTGCATCTGAAGTATATTGGAACTGACTTTAAAAAAGGTATTAATCAACTCCTGTATTAATCAACATAATCAATAGTGTGATTAATTTCTCATTACATGTTTTTGAAAGTAAGCTGTGCTGAGTACATTAAACAAATTGCGATTAAAGAACCAATTAAACCAAGTCATATTTAACACAAATTATTGAATGCATGCTATACCAAAAGTGTCATGCACGCCTTAATGCTCTGTTCAAAAACTTAATGTTGGTGCAGTTTCTGGACAGTAGTAAAGAGTTGTGGAAAGGGTGGGAGAGTGAATCAAAGCTCAACAGTGGATAATTTTTTTCTGAGGAATTTGACATAAACAGGACTTCATCCTAAAGTTGTATCAGGGAAAAAACCCACATCATTTCGTTTACTAAAATTTAACTTTCCCACTTACACAAATTTGTAACAAATTTCTTAACATGTATTTGCGTGTTTTGTAAAACATATGCATTCCCTCCTAGGGCTTTCCTCATCAGTAATACAGCTTCATCATTCCTAGAGTTTGTATCAGAAAGTTTATTGGTCCTGAGGTGAAGGTCAGTCCAGTCACCACTTACACCCTCACTGAACCTGGAGCTGAGCTGTTACAGAGTGCAGCTGATGTTTGCGAGAGTGCTAATCATGCCTTTTACAACAGTGCCTATGAGCTAAGACCAGGATTCAGTCTTTGCAGGTACTCTCTAAGTATAGAGAAATCTGGGGAAGAGCTACCAATATAAACAGGCAAAGCAGACAAGAAAAATAATCAGTTGGCCGGCAGAAAATGTCAGCTTTTTTCCTTGGTTTTCAGGGCTCTGGAGGCAACATCTTTGTCCCATCTCTGGCTCATGGAAATTAAAATTCCAGACTTACAGTTTGTCAGCGTAAAAGAGATGCAAATTATCTTAAATGTGTAAGATTCCAAGGGCAATGTAACATGAAAATTATACTCAAGGAAAGAAAAATACAGGCTGATTAAAGCAAAAAACATTTATGAAGTATTAGCATTTCATTCACTGGTAAAATTAGTACTATCATCACCATTCATTCTGAATCAGATTTATAGAACATGGACTTTATGTTGTAGCTACAAACACGACTGTTTCTTCTTTTTCTTTTCTTTCTTTTTGTATGACGTATTTCTACCCTTCACAAATTCCCACTAATAATGTTTAATTTTATCTGGATTGTAAACACTAGCTATACATCCAGTATAACACTTAAATTTTATAACTATTTTAAAAGTTAAAAAAAAACCTATGCAGAGAATAGAATTCTAAAGAGTCCAAAGCAGTTGTAGGATGAGCTCTAGTCACTGTTGTATTCTGTAAAGTTCACAGTGATATAAAATGTGAAAAACTACTGATGATTTTGAATCCCCCTCTAAAAGTACTCAATTGTTCCTTGTGGACTTAAAAAAAAAAAAACAAAACCCCTTAACACATATTAGTAGAATTATCTTAGAAAAACTATTTTGGGGTCGATAGGGTGGCTAATGGCAGTTAGAAATAATGAAAAATCAAGAGTTGCTCAACAGAAGCTGACATCCAGAATAATCCATTTTGTGTCCTTTGACTCCATTTTCTTTGGAAAGACAAAACAGAAAGACACCAGGCATTTTTTCCCCTAACCTATTTACAACTAGAAAGTTTAATTATTCTTCTAAGAAAAACTTTGTAAGATATTCAAAGAGCTGGTTTATTCTAAGTTTTGCAGAATTATCCAAGCAGATAATATGACATGGTAGTGTGTCTTGATTTGCTTTTTTGCATAATAGTTTTACATCCTGTCTTAGGATGAACCTAGAATGCTCATTTGATTCAAATAAAATGTATGGTGAATCCACTGCATATCACAGGTCCTGGTTGATTTTTTTGGTGGGGTTTTTTGGTTGGTTTTTTTTTGTTTGTGTTGGTTTGGTTTGGTTGGGTATTTTTGGTTTGTTTTTTGGGGGGGTTTTGTGGGGTTTTTTTGAGAAGTAGGGAAGCTTCTGTTACTGAATGAGGCATAAATTATTTCAGTTAAAAAAAGCACAAGCTATCAAGCAACAAAAATGTGTCAGAATTAAATTCTGAGTGATATGCTAGTCATGTCTTCAGGAAAAAGAGGATTTTTTTTTCTTCCATTCCTCATCAAAGGATTGCTTTTAATTTTTCTTTTCATTAGCTGTAGTGTTGCTTTTACTCCTTCTTGCATGCAGATGTTCTTTTGCTTTGCAGTAATTATCGGAGTGTGTCAGTGCTTGCTGATGCATTTATTGCTTCCTTCTGCACAAATTTCCCAAAAGAATTTGCTATATTGGGAAAACAGCTGTTTCTCCATGCCTCTGTTTGCATTTCAAATAATTGCAATGCATGGCCAGTCTCACAGTAAAGTTTCTTTAGTGAAGAAAAGAGTTATACAGAGTTCAGTTTTACATCAGTTCTGTGGAGCAAGCATGTTGAATGTATACTCTGTCTCTGAACCAAGAGCTTTAATATCACGAGGAGCAAGGTAAAGAGGTAAAGGCACAGCTTCAAAGTTCTGCAGTGTAATTAATTTTTTTTAAAAAGTATCTGGTTTTCTATGAAGCTGTATGGCAGTTAAAAATCATGAAGCATTTCCCACCCTCTGGTCTACTGGTCTGAGAGTGATTTTTTTTTTCCTGCAAAGTAACTGTAACAATTATGTGTGTTATAGAGCAATACTGTTAAAGATGAAAAATGCTTAGACCTGGCAGTGAACTACTCTATTTGAAAGCAAGGTCCTGAGGAGGACATTTTTTGACAATTTTTTTCTTAATTGTTCTGTTGTAATTCTCACACTCACCTGAAAAAAGCATACAGTATCAGTGATAACTGCCACAAATGCAGCTAGTTGGAGATTTGTTTCTGCTAGAGTGATGGGACCTGTGGATTTTACATCTATTGACGTCTTCTATTAAATAATTGAGTTTTATTATTTCTAATGGATTTATTTCTTAGAAATTATGGAACTTAGTTTTAGTTATGTTATCATCTCTGTTAGTTTTCCTGGGAGTTATGAGCTCTCAGTCTCACAGAGATTATGGGCAAAGGAATCTGACAATTGCTGGATTTTCTTTTTAAGAAACATCAAAGGACAAAGATTTGATGATTGTATCAGGATGAAATTTCAGTTTTGTAGACCCATGTGAAATTCAGAAAAAAATAAAGTTTAGAAAATATGACTTTTTTAAAACTTTTTTTCCCCCTAAGAACTTTCAGCAGAAAGGAATGGATTTTGCATTTTTCTATCTATCATTATCAATTCCTATTTACTTAATTTTAATACATGCTACAATCTACCCAGGCTACTACAATATAAACAAATTTTTGTATTTATATCTTCAGAACACTTGAACTCATATTTAAAGAAGTGTGCAAGTAAATCCTGTAGTGGGGCATGAGCAATGGGAAGGTCAATTAATTCAGATGCTGGGGATTCTATGTTTTGTCATATTCAAGCTCTCCCACTAAAATGTGTGTCATATATCTGACTATGGATATCAAGCTAGAAAAACCTCAAGAGCCCAGCATACTCACGTCTATACTGTAAAGAGATGTATGCTCATGAGAAGGCACGTGGCAACAAATGTTACCTTCTTTGGTTTTGTTTTCATAATCCCAGCCCCTTTTCTATACACTGTGTGATAGAGGATCCCTAATGCAGCAAATGAGTATCAAGAAACAGAGATGTGGGACAGCAGGAGAAGATGGGTGTTGCAATTATGGTTTTTTTTCTGGTTTATTAAGTAAGGGAGAGGCAGTGGAGATGTCAACCTGTTTCCGTTTTATGTATGGAAGCATATAAGCATTGTCTGCAAGTTTGCAGATTATTTTTATATATATATATGTACACACATATATATGTATGTATGTGATACCTGTATCAAATTAGACTTTGAAATTGCCTGTGACATAGAATTAAGCATTATTTTTAATGAAATTTTTGGTTTGGTTATAAGTTTTTTTGAGGATAAGCAAAAAACCTAATTATTGCAGAGGAATTTGAAAGGCCAACTGCTTAGACTTAAAGAGCAAAATACTGCACTGTATTAAGGAAATTATTCACAATCATTTTTCTCCTATCAGTCAAGGTCCAGCATAGTGAAAGTTGACCCCATGACACATTTTTAATTTTTCTTGTAGTTTTAGGAAGCTACGATTATGGGTTTAGGGTTTTTAATTTAGCAAGAAGATTTCCTCAGTTTTGACTTTACTGTTTATAGAGTCATAACTAATAGGAAATAACAGCAAAACTGACTTCAGCAAGGACACTGTAGTAGGGTATTACAGATACAGTCACAACTGCCAGGGCCCTGGTTGCCAGCAATCAGATGTCCTTGTCACATTCTGTGCTTGATGACCAGCAGTTTGGGTTGGATTATTCAGCAGTAAATATTCCTGTAATAACAGAGAAGGATCGCAAAAATTTCATTAAAAAAGCACAAGGTAAAGCAAAGAAAAAGGCAAATATTAAAATGAAGTTATTTTAGAGGGAGTTCTCTAGGCCAGACACTGAAATGTTTCCAAGTGTATCTCATCAGTATATGTGCAGAAGTTTATGTACATGTGCATATATGTATGCAAAGAGGGGATGATTCAGAAAGAAGAACTCTAGTGAAAAGAATATATAACAAATATAGGGTATTGTTATTTTTCTGATTTATAGAAGCTCAGCAGCTATCACAGCTTGAAAAAATAATTACTTTGTGTAACTGTGTGTGAAGAATAAATAATCTATAAAACCTGAATTTTCAGAAGATGTGCAAACAACAGCTACATTAAGGTCACATTCGAAAGTGTTCTGTCTGTTAAAGAGGGTTCTCAGATACCTCTAGTGGATTCTACTGATATCTGGGAGTAGGTATTGTCTTCCCTGTGCTCTTAGAGTATTTTTTCAAAATAGAAAGATTTTAATTATTTCTGTCCTGTAGTTTTAGCCTGGTATTTTTTCTTGTAACAGTTGTTTTTACATTTAGAATCTTTGCTGCTGTGCAGCTAAGTGGGTCAAAACCTACCAAAGCATTTGAGGTATTTCTTTCTTAAGAGATGAAAAGGTTGTGCTGTGATAAAATAGGTTTCAGTATTGTACACTTCCAGAAAATTTAGGTTAAATGAAAGACAAACTGTCAGAATGTTCTCTTTTCCTATTTAAGCAACATTGCTTCCATTTAGAACTTGGTGTTTCAGAAATGCTTTTCATTAATGATTGGTTAGCAGAAAGCTGTCACAGTGACATAAATCACCTCAAAATTAATAGGAATCTAAGTTAGGTTTCTCCATGAATATTAAATACAGGAAGCTTTGGCCTGAATAACTGAAGTACAGGAAAACATGTTCACTACATAGTGGTATGGGCACTGAAGGAATGAATCCTAAAATAGCTGACATTCAATCCTCTGTAAATACCACATCTTGTAAATTAATGTCTGAATGCAAAAGGAAGGAGGGAAAGGGTAAGAAAGGAGCATTTCCCTGCTTTATAATATGTAACAATAGAAACTTTGTAGTAAAAATTAAACTTTGCACGTGACTACAACAGTAAACATAACTTCCAAAGTATGTTGGACGTTGTACTTATAAGTCTTTAATGGCATCTCAGCTCACCTGCTGGCAGGCTTGGTGTCATGATGGCAATATCAGCCCTCCTGCGCTACTCAACAGTACCAGGTTGAGCTTGATCAGACTTGGGTTCATGATCATATGTCAGTTTAGCCAGAGGAACAATCTGGATTTACACTGGTACTGTTTTCTCAGTCACCGTTATGCTACATGAGAGGACGAGCGATATCAGTTGTGATGCAGCCCTAAAGAGATGCAGGCAGATGATCTAACCTTACAGCTGACAGTGTAAAGCCAATCTGCCAGATTTTTTTAAACTTTTTTTCAATAAATGGATTAGAAAAAAAGACAGTCTCGACATTTGTCAGGAGACAGACATTGTACCATATTTTTCAATAGTCTAATTAATTGTCTTAAAATACATTATTACTCGAGTCAATGAAAACCCATTGAAACATGTATTAGGAAAGAAAGTGAGGAGATAAATATAAGGATCTTTTTTTCCCTAGGAAAAAAAGGATTGCAAACTCCTCTAACTTTAAGGCTCTCATGCAATGTTTCCAGCCTCATAATCAAAGCTTTCCTCTTTAGTCCAAACAAGCACTTTGTGCCAGGTCTTCAGTCTATTTCTTAAAGATATGTCAATTCTTACTCCTCTCACATGCAATTTAAAACTTTCAATCCTGGGAGGATGTTCCTCTCAAAATAAATGCTTCACATCTGGCCTTCAGCAGGGACATTGCCACGCCGCTCATTTGTCATTATTATATTTTTGTTAGCTGAACAGACAAGTCAAAATTTATAGACCTAAACAGAAATGAAAGGGGCTGCATGTGTGAAAAGGCAATATTTTATGAGCTATGTGGCTAGAGAGAAACCAGTAGGAGTTCTGGCATTTGCTCTAATAAGGCTGTAGTATGTCTTTTACCAGACAGACTCTCCTAAACAATCCTTAAGACCTTAGTCCTAGGACCATTGTTTCCAACCTCTTATACTCAGTACCTGACCAAAGAATGAAAACAAGTATTTTCTCTTTTTTTTTTTTTTAAAACTAGAAGCAATAAATTTACCATCAGATCTTGTACAGAGAAAGAGTCCAAGCCTTACATATTGTTATGTCAATGATGCCTGATTTACCGTAGATTTAAATACACTTCTTAACTAGCTTTATTATGGATGATAGGAAGAATAGCAAACAGTTGCTTATTTTTATCCTGAATTCGTGTATTCACCAAGGATAGTCTATGAATAAAAATATTTATATTGTGAAATGATAATGTGGTGATATTACTTTCATCAGAATCTCTGTATCTTGTCAGATATCTGTCAGCATACAATGCACACCCCAAATAGGAATACTGTTATTTCTAATGTTATCATAATCTAAATCCACTATTCATTTCTTCAATAATATTAAAAATCTATGGAGTTTGGTTAGATGATAATTATTATCTAAGTTTTTCATCTATCAATAGATTACATAGATTTTTATCTCTGTAACTCTGCCATGCTTTTCAGGTCAGTTAATATCTCAGATTAGTAAAAGAATCCCTTAGCCATTTTAGCCTTCATTTTTCACTCCAGTTTTATCCTTATTTAAATTGTTTCCATTAGTGTCCACAACTGCTGGATTTTTGCAAAAAAAAAGATGGAGTTGACACCATTAAGCAAAGATGTAGTAGCTTGCCCTACATAAGTGTAGAAATGAAGAAAGGCAAAACCTTAAAAATAACAAGTACCATTGATATCTAAGTCTATGGTTTTCAAATAAAAAGTAGTGGTTGGTTTTATAGTAATAGAAGAGTAGCTATAACAAAAAAAAAAGGAAGATCTCTTTAATTTAGATTTTGAAATCTTGAAATTGTAATCAGTATTAAAGTATTGCACTAATATGATAGGAAAAAAGCTCATAAAGCCATTCAGCATTTCACCAGGATGGAAGGTCACCAAGCTGTCTGAGGAGGACTCTGCTCAGTAAAGTTAGGGAGCAGTGTTATTGGGTGGTTTAAAATATCTGGTTGTATCAGCTTTGAACTGATGAACTGTGAGCTCTGGTGAGTAAGGGAACACTGGCTAATGGGTACAGCACTTGTAATGAGAAGAAGCCTCTACCTTAAATCTGGGAGTGGGTAAATGAGTTGTTCCTCATTCCTCAAGTTTGATAAAAAGAAATAAGCCACAGTGGGACAGTGCAGATAGCTAGGCCAGGACACCTCACCAACTGCTGCAGTCCTGGCAGAGTACCTGGGAAAATCCACACGCAAGTGGGTGTCCAAAACATAGGGACTGAAAACTGGAATTTATAGAGAGCAGGTGAGTGTCAGGGTTTAGTCTGAGCTGGCAACTAAGTACCAGGCAGCTGCTCACTAAGTTCCACTCAGCCCTCCTCCGTGTGGAGGAGAGTCAGGGAAAGAAACCAAAGCTTATGGGTTGAAATGAGAACAGTTAAATAATAGAAGCAAAATAAAATATACTAATATTTATAATAACAGTAATAACAATAATAATTTTAATGAAAAATGAGATATAGAGAGGAGTAAAACCCACGAGAAAAAAGTGATGCACAGTGTTTTTTCTCACAACCCACTGACTGATGCCCAGTCCACCCTCAGCAGTGATCAGGCCCCCTTCCAGCCAACTCCCCCCCCAGTTTATATACTGGGCATGATGTTCTATGGAATGAAATATCTCTTTGACCAGGTTGGATCAGCTCTCTTGGCCATGATCCCTCATGGCTTCTTGAGCACCTGCTCGCTGGCAGAGCATGAGAAACTGAAAAGTCATTGATTTAGAGTAAGAACTGCTTAACAATAATTAGGTATCAGTGCGTTATCAACATTATTCTCATCCTAAATCAAAAATACAGTGTGGTACCAGCTATTAAGAAGAAAATTAGCTATATTCCAGCTGAAATCAGGACAGTGGGAAAGGCAGAAGTTGACCCAAACCTTAAAAGATTGTATTCTGGCAGTCTTCAAGCTGTCACTGAAAATATTTACCTGATGTTGGCAGGCATTCAGGTCACGGATGAGACCTAGATAAGTCATGATCTTTGTGTTTTATGTGAAGTAGTCCATGAACCTTCTGGAGACTGGCAGTGCGAAAATAGGAAAATCACAGCCTGACGTGAACTGGAGGTAAACATTAAGCTGTGGGAAAGAAGGGTTCACTTTCTTCTTCGTTCATCCAGAACATGATGTGCCTCGGCTGAGCTAATGAAATAGCAAATTCCTCAATATAAATGACAAATGAAAAGAATGAGAACTGTGTGTTGTCTTTTCATAGCAGTTAAAATAGCCTCACACAGACTTTCTGACAGCAGCTCAGACGTTGTACTGACACCAGTGAGTCGGATGAGATTAAAATGAAATAACAAATGAGAATGAGAAGCAGCATAGTACAGCCATTCAACATGACGGAAGTGCAGCATTTGAAGAAATAACACGCTTGAGTGATCCAGCGCATAACACTATCTGCTGGCAGTCAGCTGTACCACTCAGTGTAGTTTGTGCTTTTGGTAATGAGTTTCCTTGGTGATTCATTGGCAGGTGATCCATGGAGGGAAATGTGGAAGAATAGCAGACGGTTCCTGCAAGCAGGTGGTATCCTCCAGCGATAAACACTCCTTCAGGCTTGTAATAATGGTATACAGAAAAGCCTTTCACAGCTCTAAAAGCATTGAAATATGCCAGTTTTAGAAACAAGATTTCTTATGAGCTTTCAATCTATATGCAGCATCATATGTTTTACATCATCTGCTTGTCAGTTTAAAGAGAAATAGTAAATTTTTAAGGCACTATAATTTAGCAAAGTTTGCAGAGACTGTGTGCAAATGAAAAGAGAGATGTCCTGGAATACTTAGCACACCCACAAAGGGAAGTTTTAACAGGCTTCATGTTTTAAATTGAAAAAGAAATAAAAAAGAGGTAGATGATTTTGGAACTTCTGGTTATCATGTTCTTATCACACCTTGTGTGATGGTGTTTACCAGCTCTGGTGAAGTTTTTACATGAAATCCAGTTAACTTTGTTTCCTCTGGAAATTAAGTATCTAGTATTTTTACACTGCATGTCTTTAATTGGATGCACATGTGCATTGTGTGGGGCATGTCTGACTTAATAATGTTTAAAAAAATCTAATTTCATTCACATTTGGTGGAGGGTGAATTCCTCAAAAGTATTGCATTTCCAATGCTTCATGAAAATTAAGCATTGGTGGTGGGAAGAAGCTTGTTAGTGGCTGTACAGAGGGAAAAGCCATGAGAAAAGTGATCGATAAAATATCACTTAGGAGTGTTCAAACAGCTGCAAATTGCAGTTCAAGCAAAGATGTCATATTTGTTGATATTTTGCTAACTATCTAGATCTGTGTTTGTCTTGATTGGTACATGAGGGGCCTACTTGAGAACCTTTAACTGAGATTTTTTACATATTTGAGTCAATCGTACTCAATTCTATTCCAGTATACAATTGCTTTATAACAAATGCGCAAGACTTAACAATGTATAAATCACCCAAGTAGTCAGTAAAATAGTTGTCAGTTCTCAGTCTCTACTAGAAAATTCTAAGTATTTCACTAAATATTTCAGATCAGTTAAGGCTTATAATATTTTCGTCTCTTTTTACTTGTTCTTTTAATGCGGTTGGTACAAAATAGCAAGGTGATGGTTTTCAACATCCTTTCTCTTTTTAAGGTAATAATAATAATAATATAATCTTTTCTGTACAAATATGGGATAATCGCAGGAAAAATAAAGTTGCTATCCATTTTTTAATTGATATCTTTATTCTTTTATATTCCTTTTATATATTTAACTTTTCGTATTTGGTTCTTCACAGCAACTCTCTTCTAGAAAATTATAGGCTTATAGGTAGTAGTCTTGTTGCCTACATTTATGGCAGAGAAAACTCTTCCCTATAATTTTTTCTTTTTTGACTCTTTGTTTTACCCAGCTGGATAGTTTTATTATATCCATAAAAGTTATCAAAGTTTCTTACGTCTCGTTTTCACAGCAGTTATTTTTTTGGCTGAATCCATCCTCTGTTGCGCTTCATAAGGCAGCCATGGCAGCCAGTGTTGCTGCACAGCAGATGGGATGGAATATGTACCCAGCAGTCTAGGCTGCTTTAGAGCTGAAGGGGGGAAATCCAACAAATAAGGGAAGTGCAGACTAGGCTATTCAATTTCTCCAACACCATCAAGCCCCCAGCTTTTCTGCACTCATACTCCATACTCCACTGCACTACCATCTGCAAAGTGATGGTCAGGCAGCCCATATGTTGGTCTAGGTCAGGCAACTAGTACTTCTGAAATATAAAGAGGGAAAAAAAAATTGTTTTTCAGCCGGACCATCCCTGAGCCATCCAGCTGCATGAACTGTTGTTCAAGGAGAGTCAGCAGGGAAGATGAAAGCCTGGGAAGAGACCCAGGACAGGAAAGTAGGGAATCAAAAGTTGCTAACACTGGAACAGCTTTAGGAGTAAAAAGGCTGTGACTGGTTGTTTTAGATAAGTCAAATTTGTGTGGGTGTGACAGCTGTATTTAGATTATCATGGGCACAACATGCTAGGCTGAGTTTTTACCTTTACAATAGATTGTGAGCGTAAAGTCTCCTTACATCCAGCTGATGTCAGTAGTGTATCAAATATTTTATTAGGCAATAGCTGTATAAAATAAAACTAAAGAGAACCCTTTTAAATCTTACTGCAGTATACAGCTAGTATTGTCACAAATGATGCCACAGTCTGCCCTAGTCAGCAAAGACACAGTGGGTCATGAAAACTAGAACCACTCTTAAGATGTATTTTCATCTATCACTTATATATTTGGAAAAGTAATATAAGGCCATGTGTACTGCAGTTGGCTGTATTTGAAGAAAGCATTTACACTTAAATTGCACAACTCATATGTGGGATGAAACACATGGCAATGTTTCCCTACACCAGACCATGTGTTATGTTGCACTTCTAAGCTTTACCGGATGCTGTGAGTTAATGAGCACTCAAAAGTTTGATAGTAGGAACTAAATGTAGTCAACACTCAGTGTGATCCAAACTCTAAAAAGTCATGTCTATGCTTGTGGTCACATATGTAGAAAAGTTATTACAGGCTTTGGTATTGCATTACTATAAACTTCCAAAGCAAAGTGCCTAAGCTTTGAAGATAACCTGGACAGTCCAGCTGTGCGTGTTGTTGTTTCAAAGTCAAAAACAGTAGCAGGGGGTGTTTCACAGACTGGAGGGGGAGCAGGCCTTGTGCCCCACCGTGGGGAGGACTATTAAACAGGCTCAGGTGCCTTGGGAAACACACCTTGACTTGCAGCCTGGGCTGTCCCCTCACCTTACCCAGAGCAGCAGTTTATATTTTAAGCTGGATCAGTTCACAGCTTGGTTGACTGCAAGTCGCAAGCAGTTGTGCTCACATGAATGAGAGAGATGTAGTGGTGGGCAGATACAGGTAGGTGGGCAAGAGATAGGAGGTGTTGCTTAAGGTGTCATCTGTGGAAGCACAATCATGTCACCTAGTTACGTAGTTTTCATGAGTATGGATAAAAGCACAGGAATATTTATATCTAACTAATATTTAAGATGGCTGTTTAGAGAACCAGGCAAAGCAATGGGGCAAAGAGCCAGTCACTGTAAGGATCTCAGAAACTTTTCAGCTGGGTATCAGTGTGGTTTGAGCAGCATGAACACAGCTATGAGTGCTCTGCTCTGGCAGCTGTGGGTAGCAATGAGTGCTGATCTCTCTGCACATTTGTACAGAAATATCATGCATGTGTTTGGTTGGTAGACCTCTTATTTATGGCTACAAACTGTTTAGTTAATGAAATCTGTTGAAAGCCAGTGCATCCCTGAGTCCATCACTTTGTCCCCTTACTGAGCTGTCACATTCCCAGGAAGTACTGTTTTACTTTACTGACATTAATTTATTTATGTAAGCATATATATGACACATCAACTATATTACACTGCTTGCCAAGTGACAGAACATTTCATAAGAAAGACTCCTTTGGTGAAAAATCATACAAAGAGGAGTCAGTGTTTTAACTAGGGATTTAATAGTCCTTTCATGATGATGGAAGTTATTATTCAGAGTAGAAAGTGTTTCAGAATGAAGTTTGCGGAAATTAAAGCACTAGGTGGTACAGCCATCTGATATAATTTATAATCTTTTTGTCACAGTGAACATTATATTTCCAATTCAATAGCAGTCATCTAATGTGCTATGATGTTGGCTAATGATTTCTCAGATATTCCATATTCACCAAAGTTTTTGTCTTTACATCTGCTGTAAAGATGAATTTGCATTTTAATTAAAGTGTTTAAATGAGTGATATGAAAGCCTGGAAAATGGAATATAATTTTCACATCGTCTCCAATGTGATTTTAAAACACTGGATTTAATCCATTTTATAACATTAAAGTGATGATCAATTTATGTTTATTATTTTCCAGTTTATTTAATAGTTGCTCTATTTTAATTAAGAACTTTAAATATAAAGTTGTTTATAAACTACATTGTTATAGCATAGCTACTATATGAAACATATGACTTCCTAAATCTTTATGATTTTGTTCTTACAGGGTCACCAAACGTAAATGTTTAATTAAGTATGAGCCTCATAAATTACACTGAGTTCTATAAAAAGTAGTAAGTGATAAATTAAATACATTGCATCTATCTCTTCAAGAGATTTGTTCCACCTCTTTCTTATATTTTTGGCTGAATAGCAAAAGCATAAAATCATAAACAAACATTGATTCACTAGTCGAATAGCAGACAAGGACAGCCAACTACCATTTAGAGTTAAATATGGGTTTCTGGATGGCCCTAAAGGAATCCTCTTAAGACTGCCACTTTCAGTTTCTCTTGTTCAGAAAAGCTTTAAGTTCTCCTGAAATTTTTACAGAGATCCAGCAAGATGGTCACATCATGCCCACTTACTCTTTTCATCTGAAAAGCTTTAATCCCACACAACTTTTCCTTGTGTCCCACAGTTTAGCCTGGAGAAATTCAAGGAACTGTGGGTTTCATGCTGGTGCATCAACTGCTGCTTTCTCAGTCTAAACCTCAGAAGATTTTGGAAGCCTGGGTTGCTCCATGATCTTGACTGTGTTATTCTGCTATTCAGTGCCTGTTTTTCCCGTTTCTTGACTGCATGGAGATAGATGGGTTGAAAGCATAACTTTAGACTGAAGAGTTGTGTCTGCACTGGTTCACTCCCCATTAATTTCCTCAAGAATAATCTCCTTAACAGTCTGGGTGCCAGAGATAAGGCCTTTGGACAACTGGTTTGCAATGACTTACTTGCTCTCCCTGTTTTAGTTGATCTTTGAATTTGTACAAGTCTGCCCTAATATCCCCTTTTGTCTGAATGCTCAGCAGTGACAAGTTTAACTGTAAATAAAGATTGCTTTTAGAAGAGGTTAGAGTTATACATTATTTTGACAGAGAGTATACAATTGGTCATAACACCAGGTATTCAAGTGGAAGAGTTATGAGAAAAAAGAAAAAAGGAATTTTTCTTTCTGTTCCCTCTCCAACTGATCTTTGGATTGACATCCAAAGTGAATATTTGAAAGCAAGCAAGGAAATTTGTGTGTTAAAATAAGTGGGTTTAGTTTTTGTTCTATAAAAATCTAGTTTGAGGATTCAGGTTACAGCAAATTAATTGTCTAGTTAATATAGAAAACAATACATATGAATCAATTCACTTTTTTTCAGTTTTAGGATAAAACCAAATTTTACACCTTTTCCCCAGTATTTACAGTGTTCTTTTACTCTGTGCTGTTAGCAAGTATATGTTTTAATGGCATTAAAAAAAATGGCAAATCAGTAGATCCATAATTTCTGTCTTTCCTGAGAAAGGTTTAAAAAGTTATTTTAATCTATTTTACTGCAGGAAGACATATTAAGAAAGTGATGTGTAAGAAATTAAAAAAGAGACCAAAAATTAAAACTGACAGAACATCTTGGTATATATATGAAAAGACTGTTACAACCCCCAAAAAAATAGGCTCCCAAAACTTTTTCTATTTTGTCCATATTATTTTCTAACTTTATAATAGTTAATATAAACCAGATTATAGTACCAATAATCTGCAATATATCAGCATCCTGATATACTATGCTGATTTAAAATATGATTTGGAAATGTAAGGAACTTTTTTTTATATAATCAGAAAAATATTTATGTTATTGTAAGTAGTTAAAGTCAAAGCAGAAATTATTTGAAACCCCTTGCTGCTGAACGTAACAGTTTTCTCATTCAGCTCTGCTGTTCTAACAAAGGGCTTAAGAGGGCAGCAAAGAAGCTCCTAGAAGTAAAAATGCTTTTATTAGAAAAGGAATATAAACTAATAACCACTTTCAATGGAAAGATTGAAATTCTAAAGTGAGTGAGAAATAATGATTCCAAAGCTAATAGATAGAAAATTCCTGAAAATGTGTTTTTTCTACAGCCAGAGTCATCTTCCTACGGCCTATTACCACTAATAGGATTGCTGGAATACAGTCAAATAATACTGTTTGCCTTATAGTCATGCTGAATGAAAAATAATATAACTGATAGCATCACTGAAGATTTGTTGAATAAAATGTATAATAATAGTGTGAAGAGAGACCTGACCCGCAAGGTTCTCTGTTGCAGAAAGACTCTTTTTGCTCTTTAACAGGGTATCTCTTGATGTCCTAAATTGGGGTCTGATTAAACAGGCAGGTGAGGAATGTGCTGCCAGAGTCCCATCCTTAGCCTTAAGGTCCTGTTGTAAAGGAGCTACGAGCTGCCAGATGGAACTGGTTTTCAGTGCCATCTCTTCCTGGATCGCTGCTCAATCTACTCGGCTACTGTGCAAAACAAATCTACCTCCTTTTCTTCTCCCTCCATCCTGTTTTTGAAAGTCAGGTGAAAGTGGAGTACTTTGCCAGATTCTGTCCCAGCTATGAGTGGATGAGGCTTTCTGTGCACCCCTCCAAACCACAGCTGAGGCCACTGGGTTCCCTGCACTCCCACATGAGGAACTGAGCAGGTTTAAAGGGCTTGGACAATCAAACTGCTTTTTGGAAACATGAGCATCACCTACGTAAACTGTGAGTGTGATACTTTGAGTTTCAGTACAATGTGCCCTGAGTGATGGAAGTATTTGTGGCTAATCAGGACTTAAACACCAATCTGTTTCTGGAGAGAGGCATTGCTTAAATCATTAGGCCGGGTGAAAATTGCATAATTACTTATTTGTCCAGTATTGATGCCATGCCCAGAATGTAAATGAATAAAACTTTATGATTACCAAGATTGACAGGTTATTATATTTTAAGACAAGATAAGGTACTCTAAGGTGTTATTTTGCTATTAGGAAAGAGCCTTTAGAGACCCTAATCCTATAAGATGCTGTACCATAGGAGAGCAACCCATCAGACTTGAGCTGGCTCAGTGAAGTCCTTCCTCCACTTCTGGTCTTCTGTGCCAGCCTTAGGAACACACCCTCATTTCAGCATCTTGTTGGAGTAGCTCCAAATGCATGGCTATATCTTTATTTAGCTATTGAATGTATTCTTAAACACTCTGAGTTTTTTCAACTTACTATGACTGATTAGACTAAGAGACACTTGGGAAAACTAGCACTGAAAAGATTTTTTTTTTTATTACTTTTATTTTTTTAAACTATTTGCAATTTTAGTTCACACTTTAATGTTTGGAGACAAGTCATCTCTGCTTTTACTTCTGATGCTGCTCATATGTCATGAGCTGTCTAATGCTGTATCTTTGGAACAGCTGTAAAGTAGAATGGACCTTGCTTTTCACTGCAGCTTCTGGAAGCTTTTGTTCGTGTTAAAAAAAACAAAAGAAAGCAGGAAAAAAAGAAAATTATTCTAGAGGAAGAGACACTGACCCAAAACATAGTTAGAATAGACTAGACTAGACTAGAATAGAATTTGGCTCACTGGCTTCCGTTCTTTAAGTATAAATTCAGATTTTTCTTCTACACAGTAAAAAAGCATGTGAATTCTAAAATTTTAACTCACAGGTAGAAAAGAAAATATATTTAATGTTGAGAAGTAAAGAATTACCTTTTCTGGAATATGTTTTGCACCTGCTCAAAGTGCATATACTGTAAATGAGATGTTAAATATGAGAAGTGTCACACATCTATTATAAAAATGCATCCCATAGTAAACTGAAAAATTGTTCATTGCTGGTTTAGGTATTTCTTTTATTTCTTTTTTGTTGTTTTAAAATAATATCAAAAGGCAAAGTCTTCTATAACTCCAAAGCTTAGAGGAAAGTGATAAATAAGCCTATATGGATTGCATTCAAATTCAGGAATAAAATGATTGTGTTTTTTCAGTTAAATTACTAAGGAAAAGAGTTTTCTGACATTAATTTGAATCCATTTTTTATGTTCCTTCTGTAATAGTACTGTTTGTAATTTGAAAATTTGTTGTAATATTCCTAAATAACTAATTTTAAAATGTGCTATAATATTCCTAAATAAGTAATATGTCAAGGGAACAGTGTTTGAGCATTCCGTAAATGTAATTAAATGCCATTCTGCTCCCTGCATTGTTCCGGATAGAGCGTATCTACTGACTGAGGGAGATAAGGTTGTTTCTTTGGGCCAGACCATGGCAAGATGCTGAAATAACATTAGACATCACTGATGAGGTTGAAGCAACTGGAGCTAAGCCGGTAGGGCTGGAATCTGTGCTCTTACCTAAAACCTATGCGAGTGTGGTGCTCATACTTATGGTACCTAAAAACTTGTTGAAGGAGACGTTTACAGACCCACTGCCTACCCCACATACCTGCTGGCAGGCAGTCTGGCAGTCTGGCAGCTTTACACACTTCTCCTCCCAGTTGGGGGGACTTTGTAGTGTGGAATCAGTCAGTGCCTCACAGGAGACAGCAAATCCTTTGCAAACAAAGCTTATCCCATTGCGCAAAAGCAGATGAGGAGCAGAGAGAAAAGCAGAGACCACTACAGTTTGTTCTTGTAGGTGTGGGCCTGCGTCTCTATTAGAGGTAGAAGGGAGGAGGGACATCTTCAATCAATGTAAGCATGGCAGCAGCTCTTAAAAGCTGGTCAGGAATAGCAACGTGTACCAAAAGCCCTCTACTCTCATGAAGCCTCAGAACACAACACAGGACTTTATAGACTTCATGAAGCCATGGATAACTGAAAGAACAAGGACCCTCTTTATGTTTGTTGGAGCTCACACTGGTGTGTAGGTCCTGGGTCACAGATGCTGCTTTGAAGTCTCCCATCTGACCGCTGTAATTCCTGCATGGGGTGCAGGTTAAAAGAAGTGAGCTAGTGGCTGTGTGAGGCTTAGTTGCTGGCTGGGGTTAAACCATGATTACCACTAATAGTTAGTGATATAGATGACTTTTAGGTAGATAATTGCTGTTGTTTAATACTCCAGTATCTGAATAATTAATACCTTTTATAACATAGCTTACCTTACAGTAATTATATTGGTATTATACAGAGTATAATACCAATGCTACAAAAATTGTTTTTCTAGTACTCATACTATTTCGTTCTTTTAAAATAACAAAATGTCATCTAAAAATTCAGTTTATTGGATTAGGTTTTCCTCCAAAACAGCATATAATCAAAATAGTTTTATTGTGAGTAGGGTTAATTTTTTTTTTTTCAAAAACACTAAGAACATTGTATTGCTCACATAACCAATCTTGTTCGTTCATTATAATTTGAAGGGAATAGATATCCTACAGATATGAACCTAGGAAAGTATTAGTCAAATAAATAAAAAATATGCTTTTGTTCAGATACCAGGTGTGTTAATAAAAGGTAGTTATATTGAATGAAAATAACTAAAAGTTCCATCCAGCAGACGTGTGCATTTTTTTCCATCATTCTCAGTAACAAATGCCTTTTAAATATAGTGTAAAATTACTAGGCAGGTCTGAAATAACTAAGCAATTACTGAAGGCTGTGTTTAAAATTGCTTAGGAGAATGTCACAAAGAAAATGATTGCCATTATTTCAACAATGAATACAACACAGGGTTTAACATGAAAAATAAGCTCACATTTAACTATCAATTAGCAGCTTTTGATACTTCGACATTGTTTCAGCATTAACATATTGATTCATGTACCTGTCTAAATACACCTGAAGAAAAATGGGAAGAAGCTCAAATTCTAAACTACTGCATTTGAATGAGAGTATTGCAGGGGAAGTTGACTCTTGTTTAACAGTCGACCTACCAGACTCCTTATTTATATGGCCTGAAAAAGCCTGAATATCTGGCTTATTGGCATGTGAATTTTCTTCCTGCATGTGACCTACCAGAGATACTGCCATTCAGGGGAACAATATAGGAATAATTTAGGAATTAAAGTAAGGGAAATGGTACACTATAGGTCTATTTTTTTTTATTAGAAGTCGGATTATGAGTTCAAAAATATTTTTAAAAAAGGAGCAGAGTCTTTATTTTGGGTTTTTGTACCAAATGTCTTTTGTAATGAATGACATTGAGCACAACTGAAGCTATGTGCTCAGTGCTGAAGGGGTCTTAAAATATATACACCTAGCATGTAGAAAATGTTACTTTCAAGTTCAGGGAACCTCAGGTACTTCCTCCTGCTTCTGTAGCATCAGAGTGGGATTCAGTGCTGGGACATAGCAGAAAGGGTTAAAAGTTCCCGCAGAGGATGCACACTCCCAGCTTGTAACTAAAGAGTTTCAACCATGAAAAAAATTGAGCTGTGACACAGAGGTAACTGAGGATAGATTGGTTTCTGGGCCATTTAGCACACGTTCTAATACCTGAAGCTAACAAGGGTGGTGGACCCTGGCACCAATGTCAGTGGCAGAACCCTGTGCAGGATAAGGTAAAATGGTTCTCCTTTCTTTTGGGTGAAATTGCCCAGTGGTAGCCTCAACACACACCCTGTGATTTTAGCTGGCAGGAGGAAAACTGCCAAAACTTCCAGCTACATATGAAACACTCATTTTTTCTTTGATTAAATCATCCTCTATGCTCACTAAGGTAGGGATTACAAACTGTTATGATAGTTCTTTTCAAATAATGCACACCATAACTAAATTTTAAAAAGATGATTCCCACTTTCAGCGAAACAGCCATGTATCCAATTTACTTGAACACCCTGCTGTGATTCAATGCTCACCCCTGTAGGCTCCCAGCTATTCAGTAGCTGCCTTAGTTGTTAGAAGCAGTAACTATAAAAGCCAGTGGAGCTAGTGGGAAAATAATAAACTTAAAAATTACGGAGTAGAGATGTATTTGTGACACACTGTCAACAGCAACTCATGATATGCTCCCTTTTCAAAATGTGACTTGCCCTATGATTTTCGTCACAAGTAAACAATGTCTTCAGGATTGAAAATAAAAGCATTCTGACTTGTCAACAGGAAATACCTAAAATCATCACAGCTTTATTGTGATAGAGAATTGTCTTCTTGATGCCTATGTCAAAAAGTTAATTACAGCAAGACCTAGATCTGTAAAAGCACTGGCATGCGAGTAAATTTGGGTCTAAAAATGTGCACGGGACAGTTATCAGGAAAGCATTTTAAATAGCTTTTGAAGTTTTTGTGTGTATGTGATTCAGTAGAGAGAAACAAGTTGGAGAGTTAGGGTCACACAGTCTACCATAAATCTCACTAATAAAAGCTCCTCATTTAAACTTTCTGACAAAGTAGGGCTTTGGATCTCTTCACAAGAGGGAAGATCTCATCAGAAGAACAATGGAAGGAATGAGGTTATAGGTCTGTTTTACTTTTTATATGTTTCCCATCATCACCTCAGACAACCATTTTTGTCCATACGTATACTCATTCTTCTGCTGTCTGAGAAAAGAAAAACTATGTTTTCCATTCATCTACTTGGCTTTATAATACTGTAAAGTTGTATATGTAGTGACATATTTTCAGAGCCTGTATATCTCTTTTTGGTTTAATTGTATAAGTGAACAAATGTTTTTTGTCCAGATGCTTAGGATTTTTTCAAACTTTTTTTTTCAGTGTTTAAGTGATGGTTAACCATGTAGGAGACAAAAATAGACAAAGTAATTGCCATTGGTTCTCTTGTCTCATTGTGTCATGCTGTGCTTTAGATGTATTTAGTCTGGACAGAACCAAAGAGGTAAAACCTAATTTAATAGCTATGAAAGGTAGGAACCTTGTAAGAAAGACTGCAGTTTAGGCTAAAGTCTACTGAAGGGGAAAATAAACAAGAACAAAAGAAAAAAAAGAAAAACAGTATGTCTGAGACCGAGTCTTCAGCAACTCTAAGGAAATTTTCTGATTTTCTGCCTAAACTTATTTATGGGCAGTTTGATCATTGGTGCTTCCTTCAGTTTAAATAGCTTATCTCTCTCCCATGTATTTATCATGTACATTCAACTATTGCAGAGTTAGTATCTTTACCCTTCATTTTACTATATATAACAAGCAAGCCAACCTTTCCTGACCTCTCACAAAGGGGAAGTCTGAAATGTCTGTCTCTTCATGGAAGAGAACAGGATTTCAAAGAAGAGTGAAGTCTTTTTTACTTATTCTGACACAGTTCAAGCTAATTTTGCTTGGTCTTATATGGCCAGTGATGTGTACTTGTTTTTATATTATAACCTGGTAACTTCTCTTTTGTAGAATCATAGAATGATTTGAGTTGGAAGGGACCTTTAAGACCATCTTGTTTCAACTCCCCTGCAATGGGCAGGGATGCCACCCAGTAGACCAGGTTACTCAAAACCCCGTTCAACCTGGCCTTGAACACTACCAGGGATGAAGCTTCCACAACTTCTGTGGGAAACCTGTTCCAGTACCTTACTACCTTCACAGTGAAGAATTTCTCCCTCTTTCAGTTTAAAGTCATCACCCCTTATCCTATCCCTATCTGCTCGTGTAAAAGCCCCTCTTGGGCTTTCTTTGGAGGTATTGTGAGGTTGTTCTAAGGTCTCTCCAGAACCTTTTCCAGGCTGAACCACCTCAAATCTCTCAGCCTGTCTTCACAGGAGAGATGCTCCAAGCACTCTGACCATCTTTGTGGACCTCCTCTGGACTCACACCTGTAGGTCCATGTCCTTCTTCTGTTGAGGACCTCAGAGCTGGATGAAGTACTCTAGATACTCTCACAATGGTGGAGCAGAGGGTCAGAAGCAGCTCCCTCAACTTGCTGGCCATGCTACTTTTGGTGCAACCCAGCACATGGTTGGCTTTCTGAGCTGCAGGTGCATATTGCTGGGTCATGTTGAGCTTCTCATTGACCAACATCTCCAAGTTCTTCTCAGCGGGGCTACTCTCAATGCATTCAGCTCCCTGCCTCTTTAGATATTGGGAGTTGCCCCAACCCAGGTGCAGGACCTTGGACTTGGCAATGTTGAACTACAAGAGGTTTGCACAGGCCCACCTCTTAAACCTGTCCAGGTCCCTCTGAATGACATCCCTTCCCTCCAGCATGTTGACTGCACCACACAGCTTGGTATCATCAGCAAATTGGCTGAGGGTGCACTCCGTGTCACTGCCCATGTCACCAACAAAGATCTTAAATAATGCCAGTAATGTCAAACCCAGAGGAATACCATTCATCACTGGTCTCTTTGACATCAAGCTGTTGACCACAACCCTTTGATTGTGACCATCCAGATAATTCTTCATCCACTAAGTGGTCCACCCATCAAATCTGCGTCACTCCAACTTAGAGACAAGGATGTCATGTGGGATAGAGTCAAATCCTTGCACAAGTCCAGGTGGATGATGTCAGTTGCTCTTCCCTTATCTACCAGTGCTGTAACTCCATTATAGAAGGCCACCAAATTTGTCAGGTACAGTTTGCCCTTAGTAAAGCCATATTGGCTGTCACTAAACACCTTTTTATGTTCCGTGAACGTTTAGCATAGTTTTCAGGAAGATTCTTCACCAGCTTGGCAAGTGTTCCATGATATCTATACTTTCTTTTTGCCTGGGAATTACTGTCCTTGCACATTCTGTAATTCACATACTTCTAATATTTCTTCTTTCACTAAGCAATACTTTCACAGGGTTTCTCTAATGGGAAGTATAGGTAGAGCTTCTAAAACCTTCATCTTCAGAAATAGTATTGAAAAAATTTAGAATTTTCTGAGAATCCAGTATTAATTAAATGATTTTCACTAAGAATTTGAAAAGGCCTCATAGGTCTGTCAACTTTACTGACCTCAGCTAAGAATCCTATGCAAGTAAAATGAAAAAAGAGGTTTGTCCCGAAGGAAATACCACTCAATTCATGCACTTTTCTTACTATAGTACTCATGGTGCTTATTATCATTTTACTCAGTATATTTTGATTTTAGTAATTAATTTAAAATGCTGACTTCTGTATTATTTCTATGTATATGCTAGTCTTGCATATGCCATAGAACCCATAGGAATGGCTCTGAAAAGATTTATTCTTTCATGGCTGTCAACCTGAAGATTCAACTTGCAAGAAAAAATATCTGAGTGCATCTTGCCTGCATTGCAAATTCATTAATAAATGCTGTAGGCTGCAGTCAAAACTTAAATGCTAAATACTTATGAGGTAATCAGGAACAGTTCATCCACAAAAAGCTATTAAAATACAGAGCTGCTTCCTACAATTAATTTGAACAAGTCGGAAAACAAAAATGAATTATCAGGTCTTCAAGGGTACAGCACTATCTTAACTATCTCAGGTGTTACTTGAATATTTTCTACCCTCTAGGGAAAAGTCTCTCTTGCAGAAGAAGATTTGAGTGCTCTTTAAATCTATGGAATATAGCACACTGGGTTAGAAGTTTTCTTTCTACTTATACAAGTAAATTGGTAAGTTTACTTGTCATTATTTCTCCCATTCCACTTTTTCATTGATCCCCAGTAAGTAGTTACAAGGTTGCTTCCAAAGTTCTTGGTATGAATTTCATGGTTTAAAGCAATCCTCACCATCATAGAAGGGAAGTGAAACAGTTTTTGATTAATAAGAGCACTTCAGAGAAAAGAAAATCAATTAATGGCTGAAATTCTGAGAGATCCTGCAAGAAAAAGAACTGCTATGTATGTTTTATGGACAAAGTTAGCTGAAATACCTATGGCAGAGAGAAGAGATTGAAAGTAGTGTTATAACCCTTTGGTTATCAATAGCTTCTTTGCCCTTTGTTCTTTACAGTGTTGGTCAGTTTAGTATGGTAAAAATAAAATTTTCTCTCTGTAACTAAGAGAGGTCCAAACCAAAGTACTAGATCAGTATTGAGGGAGACCAAACCCACATATCCTTCTTCTCATAACACAAATGCCCATACAAGAGTTTTTCAATTAGTATTTATTAAACCAATAAACCTTTAGTATCCCAGAGTTTCCTGGAGATTTGATGCGGCCTAGGAGTGCAGAAAGCAAAGAGTGCCAATAACTAAAGAAAGAGCAGAGATGAAAGAGAGTCAGAAATGATTGAGGGCTGAAGAAGAAAGGTGATTTGAAGCAGGGATGATTTGATTCATTATCACCACTTTTCTCAGAAGAGTTTCCTTTCGTAATCCCAAAACAGCAGGCACAGGTTTCTTTCTTGTTTAAACTGTTTTCAGTGGTGAGGAGGAGAGATAAGGCTTTGCCATCTTTTGAACTTCACTCACTGTATGTGAAAAAGAGTTTTATAATTACATTTTTGAGAAGAACGACCATATTAGAAGCAGGATGCTTTTTCTCTACTCAGTTTGTTTCTATAGGAATTGTTAAATAAGTAATGGAAGAGAACAGTGTATCATCCTTCCTTTACATGGCACAGTACAAGACACATAGATGTGAAGAAACAGGATGCTGAGCTGAAGGGCTCTCTCTCCTTCCTTCAATTCAGATGGTAATAAGGAGCAGCAGGAGATGCAGCCCTGCATCATTTTTTTCTGTCAGAGACAGTGGTAACTACATCTATGGATAAAGTAAGAAACAGGGCACTTGATTCCTTATTTCCTTCAACTCTTTGATCTAAGAGTGAGGAAAGGATCAGCTTTTCTCTCAGGTCCCTGCATTTCCAAATGCTGGTGCTAACAAGCACATGGAGAGCCCCAGCAGTGCCAGCAGCATGGGTAATTGCATGCTCTCGTGCTGAAGTGAGTGAGCAGAAATACTGGAGAGGGAGATGATTTCTTTGTGGTCGTGATCATCCTCTGTATAAATTCTGATATTTCAGCTGATCCACATATAACTCTGTTTTGTGAGTGTCTTAGCCAGCAAAAAATTCCTTTGATTTGAAGTCAGATTGGTTGTTGCTTTTTATAAGCATACTCAGTGAGAGCTGGCATTACTCAGAACCACTGCAAATGTGCCAGATGCCACTGCTAGTCACTGTTGTCAAATAGAAGATGGAGCTGTCATGTACATTTCAGTTTTCCTGGCCAGAGCTAAAGCAAGAAAAAGTAGTGATGTATTGACTTAAACTGCTGCTTGCAGCATGTGCTGAACATTTTAACAGCTGAGGTAATATCTGACTTTCAGGAGCAAAAGAACATTTCCGGGGCTTCCAGATAGTAGTGCCTTATGCTCTCTCTCTTTTGTGTTTTCTTTTTTTCCTTTCTTGTTTTTCTTTTTTTTCCCTTTCATGAAATGGTAACAGGTTCTATTTCTGTACTTTCCAGGCAGAACCTGCAATACAAGTCTCCACTCACATCAAAGTTATAAGCCGATGGCATCATTCTGGGCACATTTGTCACTGAGCACCCACAAAATACCGCTCTTTTTCTCTAGCAACCAAAACTCAAAAATTGCATTGTGTTGCCTCCCAAGGGCTTCTCTTTGGGTTTTGGGCCTAGGAGATTTATCAAATGGAACAATTGAATTTGAAACTCACTCTTTGACTTGAAAGCAGACTAATAGTTTTTCTATTGAAAACAGTATGAAATTAGGTCATTATCACTTTCAAAAATAAATAATTTCTTATTCCATATTTGATTATTGGCACATTTCAGTGTTTAAGCTGCTCTAAAATTTTCATTAAAATAAAGAAATCTTTCTAACCACATCTAACCACTAATAGTACAATGAATCCAACTATTAGATTTCTGCTGTTACTAATATTTACCTACCTACTTTATCGTGCACGAGAGGTCAAATTTGTTTGATATAGAAAGTTTTGAAGAGATGGGAAGAAATCAGATTAGCTTTCAAGTTCGGTGTTGAGGTTGTCCAAAACACAATCAACAATGTCCATGAAGGCTTCCTGTCATATTGCCACATTGCTGGCATGTTTTCTCCAGATTTCATAGTAGAACTTACCTTAAGAGCCTTACTTTCTTTTTCACATGCATGTGACTATCAGAGAAGAAAAAATTTGGTATTGTTACAACACCATTTTGGTGCAAAAAACCTATTATCATGGTCTCTCCTCAACTGGGAAAAAGAGGAGTGCTGTCAGTATACAGGTCAAGGAGTCTGGTCAAAGTACAGCCTAAAAAGCCTGAGAAATGATGCCCCCACCTTCTATCCCGAGTAGGGAACAACAGCATTTAATGTATGCACTTTTGTTTTTACCTAATGCAGTGATTTCCAGTGCCTAGCCAAATTCCCAGGACGGGTATGGATGTATGGGGAAAATCAGAAGGTACTTACAAAGGTATCAGATCCAGAAAGAAAAGATATTTTTGAAGCCTGTCCTCATTTTTTCCCCCTCTTTTTCCCCCCATTTATGTATGGGAGATATAACATTAAGGCTTAAGTTTTACTGGGAGGCAAGATGAATTAATCCTGTAAGTACTACAAGGACTCTGTTCAGAAGGGACTAGATCATTGTAGATTGCTATTAAGAACAGTAGCTGACATTATTAATTGTGTGTGGGAAATGTGGTGACAGCACTGTTCAATAAGTTCAGGGTTAAGTTTTGAGAGCGCCTTAGTTTTGAGAAGTCCTTGAGAAGTGAGACCACTGCTTTTCAGAGCCTCATCCAAAGAAAAATTATCAAAATATTCAAATTTCACCCATGCCTCTCTGCTAGTTTTCAGGACTTAACACAGCACATGTTCCAAAGCATATAATGCAAAATAGTTGCAACAGATTAATTAGCAGCAAGCAGCTCTAACTGAAGTTAAATTAATTTTTATTACTTCCTTGTGAGTAATTTTTTAGCCCTTGGCTAAATAAAAAAAAAAAAATCTCACAAATGTTCAGTTGGAAAAGATTTCTTTGTCATGTAGAAAGCAAGCAGCTTTTCTGGCAAGAAATCTGAAAAATGGACTTTACTAATGATCTGCTATTCTCTTCAACGGTAGGACTTAGATTGAAGTCTACATAATGATTAGCTACTTTTAGGAAATGGCAGCTAGTAACTTACTTGCAGGGATATCCTTTAGCTTACATATTGCAACAGATTTTATTCATTTTCATACATATATACTTTTCAGCAACAAATCTAATTTAAAAGTCAGAGTTTATATAAAAAATTAACAGCAAGCAAAGGTTCCTTGCTGTGACTGATTGCATTATTTACAGTACTGCTTCAGGTATAACCAGGATTATTTGTCTTTCTGACATTACCACAATGATATGAGATACAGTATGCTAATACACTTATCTTGGGTTATAAGGTGTTATTAGTCCTTGGTTTCTTTCAGTATCTTAATTAGTGACTGTTGTTTAAAGTCATCTGTCTTTGCTCACATTTATGCAAATAGTCCAAATTATTAATAATAGCATCAATAGGGTCATGCTTATCTATTTTTTTCAAGAAAATATTTTTCTAAAAGACTCATTTTACCATTCTTGTTCATATGGAGCAGAAAATCATTCTGTTAATAAATCTAGATGTTTTGAGGAGCAAAGAATTACTACTTGTAAATTTAAATTATACATATGTACTGTATCAATAATACATAAATGAACACCTCCATCAATTGTACATCAGTATTTTCACAGAATACTTTGGAGTGGCACACAAAATAAGAAGCTCTGACAGAATGGCCAGCATGCAACTAAGTGATTATATATTTATATTTTTTAAATCACAAGTGCTTCTATTTGCATTGAATGAAAAAGGAATATCAGAGAAAACAGAAGGAAAAAAATATAATTTTTTAAAATATCTGTTTTCTAAAGGCTGACTGGTAATTTCCCTTCAGATATGTTTGTGTTCATTGATGATCCATGAGGGACTTGAAAGAAGTCAGAAATCCCTTCCCCTCTCCTGGAGGAGGTACCTGAGTGGAGGGCAGGAGGGAGCAGACAATGCTGAGCAGATCCAGTTGTTTATTCCCTGTGACCTGTGTTGTTTATTGACCTGTGAACAGCAGGAAATGTCTCTGTTTTCCTCCTTTCTCCCTTCCTTCACTTGCTTCTCTTTAGAGCTTTGACAGTGACACTGAGAAAAATTAACTAAAATTTTGTGAAGGAAGGTGATGTGTGATCAAAGCATCCGCTCAGCATAATTCAGCATACTCTGATGAGGAGTTAGAGGGGTACATTTTGTTCTACCTCATGCCATGGTATCTCCCAGGAGATGGCCCTTTTATGACTGTCTAGATTCCACAGATTCCCCAATGGATGTGACTCTCTGAAGTATAAACCTGGTGTTTATAAATATGGTGAAAGCACCTCTGTCCTTGCTGATCTTACTAATGAGCTAGATGCTTATATTGCAATGCAGTTATGTCAGCTTAATACTAAGGGCCTAAGAGGCTTTGCAAGACTGAAAAAAACCCCTAAACTTTTTAATGAGCTTTGAAAATGAATTCTTACTGGTGCCAAAACAATATGTGGAAGGACCAAGAGAAAAGCAATTTGATGTAATTCTACTCATGTATGAACTAAGGGCATATTGTGTTTGAACACACTTAAAATTAGTAAGAAAGCTGATAAGCCGATTTTATAAAATTGTTTGGCTGGTTTTTGGCAAAGTGTTCTCTGATTATTTTTTCTTTTTGGACTTGGTTGCCTTTTTTTTTTTCCATTTGTTTTTAAACAATCATAAGTTTAAGAATTATTTTCATTACAAAGTACATGCAACATGTCTTGAATAAGATAGCTGCAAGAGATCCATTCTTATGAATGTCTTTGGCATGTCTAATTCCCGTGCTTCCCAGTAGCATGGAAGCAAAAGGGAATCTTTTCTTCAGTGTTAAGATGAGCCCTGTTCATAGCTGAAGGAGACTTCTTTTGTAGAAGAACAAGAGAATAACATTGATACAGCAACAATTCTATGCCTTTCTTTGGAACTTCTGACAAAAATCCATGCTGCAGTTTTATCTGTCCTTTTGTAAAAAACTAATTTTAATTTTTAAAGTATATAATCCCTCAATTGTCAATATTTTTACTGTTTTCAGACAAGTAAAATATAGAAATAGTAAAAATGAGCTTTATTTCTGCTTCTGAATCAATTTACCTCTTTGTATGTAAAAGCTCTCTACTGTCATGTAAAAGAGCAGATTAGCAAATGAAAGATGGGAGTTGAAATAATATTACTGTTCTGATTTTTCAGAATGTATTCTGTCAGGAAAACCATGTGAAAACTGCAGTTTGCTAGCCTACATGTAATGAGAAGTACATCAGTAAACATGTAAAAAATGTTCGAATGCTAAAAGAAGATTGCCTTTCTTTAGAAAAAACTTTAAACTAATAAAGTGAAATTTCAGTAATTTATGACTGATTACAGCTTTAGAAACCTACGATGTCTTGTCCAAAGACCTTTCAATCCATATATTAAATTCCATAAAGTTAATGGGAATAAACAGTACTTCAAAATTAGTTGCTAATCAGTATCTGTAACCTGCAAAATACTGAGTTAATCCCCTGTGCATAGGCATGATGGAGGTGTGTGTCTTCAGGACATATGAAATAATACAGAAACCTGAGTTTGTATACAAAAGTTGGCTTGGAAGCCTAGGAGAAATTTTGTAAGTATAGCAAGCGTTACTGGGGCAAAGCAGACTAAGTGCAGAGCAGTCAGAATAAGGAGATACATAATAAAGGTTAAGCAAAAAGAGAAGTAAAATTATGAAGAGTGCTGACACTGAGGAATTGTCTTACTTCTTTAAGGCATTATCATCTGTAGGCACTGAGGGCACTCTAAGTGGAAAGTTTTTTGTTGAGTTTCCATGCCACGGTATGATATGTCTTCTGCTGGTGCAGATCTGACCACCCAAGAATTTTATTTTCATTTTTCTCCTTCCACAAAGTGTCCCTTCCCCATTTGTCTCTATATATTTTGCCTTTTTATTTGTTTGTGGGGTTTTTTGTTTCGGTTTGGTTGGTTGGTTTTTGTTGTTGTAATGCAGACACTCACTCCAACAACAAATTGCTTGTACAACTTAAGCAATTCCTGTTCATTGTTTGTCTGTATTAACTGGGCATCCTGCATGAATAGAGCTGTGTCCCAGAGAAATTCATTATTAAAAATTCTGTGTTTGCAGTGGTCATATATCATTATTTAAACACATTTAGCATGCCCTCCTGTTCAAAGCAAAAAAGAAGAGCTACTGCAATATAGATGAGGCAATTACTAAATGTCTCTCACTTGAGAGTGACTCTGCAGGTATACTAGCCCTTTGGAACAATTCCCTTTTTAACTACAAGCATATTTGATCATATTTGGCATAGATTTTGCTTGCTTTTAGTAGGAACAGGTTGCTGCTAAGAAAAGCAAAGGGCAGTTTGATCAAAACCTCTAATCTTATTTTACTGTAGGTCATACCTTTGTCACGTTGTTTCATTCCAAAGCTCCAGCATGCATTTCAGATGGAAACAGCCCTGCCCATGACCAGTATTAGTCCTCTGTGAACATGTATCATTTATCATTTTATTGGAAGCAGCTGAGAATGCTCTAAAAATAGATGTAGGGAATGATAGACAGTTCATGATTTGTTGGCATGGAATCAAGATGTGACAGAAGGGACCAGATGAGCCAATTGCATCCTCACTGCTGAGGTTACCATGGAAGCTTTAACTCTTCACACTCCCTTCGTCTCTTGCTCATGTAACTTGTGCAGTACACTTTAATTGTTATGGATGAAATGTATTTCATAGTGTAAAATCTACCTGCCCACATTAACTGAAGCTGTCAGACATGATTTAGGGAGCTATGTATATATCCATAAATTCTCATGGGAGAATGGAGGTACCTCTGCCAAGGTCTTGATGCAAAAAAGCAGTAGAAATGCAAATTTGAAATGTAAATAAATACTCATTTGTGTAAATGTAAATGTATTTACATGATGAGAATGTAAGGAAAAGATCCTCGGTGAGGAAAGAAAAAGGACGGAAAAATGAAAGACAGGTAATATAAGGAAAAGTGAAATCTCTTACCTAAGTCTCTTCAGCTGGTTTCTTTGTGGTCTGCAAGTGCTCTGTTTCTTACCCACCCTTCAGTTCAGCCGGTCCTCAGAGTATCCTTTTCTGTCATTTCAATATATTTTCCTCCTTCAGCTACATACAATATTTAATTTAAATACCTGCTTGTTTAATGCAGGTATCCCACAGCTTTCTCCACAAAGCACTTCTCAGTTTCTTCCCCATACAAACATTGCATTCTCTCTTTCATATTCACAGACAGTGTGTGAAGAAAATAATGGCTTTTAAGACTTAAAATATTGTGCTTTCCCAGTTGTTGATACCCAGAGTGGATGTAGCTATAGGAACCATTTTCCTTTACAACTTTATATTTTTTTAAGTAAGTAACAGAGAAGTCTGACAAGAACTGTGGTGAGCCTGCCATCTTTCCAATTCGTTTATTCCATTAAACCTAGAAAAAAGATTTTTTTTAAAAAAGGCATATCAACAGGTAGGTAAATGGCAGTATTTAGTGTCTCATTTCTGAGACAAATAATTTTCCTCCTTTTCTCAGTACTTAAGCAACAAAGAAATATTCCTTTTCTCTTTACTTCTATTGACTTCAACTCAAATAAGAGAGATAAAACTTTCAGTCAGATTCCATTTGACCTTTCTGATAGTACACAGATAAATCCATCACAGTCTCTCTCTCTCTGCCTTGGAATTTTCTTCTGCCATAATCCAACATTTTTCTTTCTCTCACAAACACTACAGGTTTTCAAATAAATGCCTGGGGTGGGAAAAGCAAATGTATCTCATTTTTCTTTAGCTTCAGTCTCAAAAATACATGCTTCACTTTGATTTCAAGCTAATAATTAAATATGCATTCTGTTTTGCATGGTTTACATTTGTAGTGGTTATATCTGTTCCTCGTGGCAAGCAGTGCCATAATTTTAACTGAAGTATGACAACCAGATCTAGGTAGAATGGTCTTGTCTTTCTCTGAGTTGAATGTGTTGTCGTGACTTAAGGGGTCTATCTTTGCCTGAATACAGTTTCAGAAATCTGAGATTTATTTGGAGCTCTTGGACTTTGTGGAGTACAGAGACAATCTGAGAGTTTTAGCATGTATACAGAAATTTGGTAGAGTCTCCTAAACATCAGGCAGCTCATTTAAAGTTGTAGCTTCAGGCAAGCTGAAATCTGGGTACCAGACACACTAGCCTTTTGGCAGCTGGTCCTCACTAGGCCACATGTGATTGTGCAGTCAGAAGTTCTGTGCAAAAGTCCGAGGGATTTTCCTTGGCATGGAAATTACTGCACCTCTGCAGAGTAAAAGCAATACAGACTGGGCAGGTGTCCCAGCCCACTGCTCTCACTGTATAGGTAGTAATGGGTCAGTTTTAGGGAATGGCAAAAGCCGGAAATTTTTGTATTAGTTGAATACATTTTATGGGTTTGTATTGTGTGTTAGCCAGAAGGTGTTCCAATAGCATGTGTGATTCAGATAAAAACTCATCATCGCTATAGGCTGTGCGCATGAACTCAGAAGTTTATCACCCTGCAATTTCTAAGTGCTTCCAGGCTTTCCTTTCTCCCATTCAACATTAGTAGAGAGCTATATACTGAGGTTTGGATTTGATGTTATTATCAAGTCAGAAATTGTGTTATAAAAATGTCTGTTCTTTATACCCAGAATATAAAAATTAAAGTTTGTCAACTCCAATGCTTTTTCTAGCCCAACTAATACAGTGCAAAATGAGCAGAAACAATCAATAACAATCAGGCAGTTAATTCAGCTCCTTCATTCTGGTATGTCTTCCACTTGTTCCTCACAATGCTTCGATCAAGATTTGATATTTCTTTGGGATAAGGTTGGAACTAAGGTAGTGCTAAGTTCTCTCATTCCTGATTATTTTTAGCTGCAGGATTACCAGAAGCCATTATGTTGTGTAGCATCCTATGCCACTTCATCCAGAACATTTTTCACACTTTTGAAAGAGTTTATGAGCTTCAGCTGTTGATCAAGCCGTTATAGTTGACACTCCTTATGAAGAAACTCTTTAAGATGGAAATTTCAAAGAATTTTGGAGACTCTTTAATTTTGACCCCATAGTCAGATGTTATTTTATAAAGTAAAAATCTGCTTCTGCTTTTTCCAAAGTACATTTTTTTCACAGTAAGAGCTGTACTCTGCCTTCTCTTTTTCAGTTGTTCACAGCAGCATAACATACTTAAAGCAATTACAGTAATTGCAACAAAAAAATTAGAGTGTTGTAGATACTTTGAGCTTTATTAGAGCAGACAGACTGAATACTAGGATGGACAACAGGATATGCAGATTATACTTTTAGCTCTATATCTGTGTTATGAAAAGGAGCTTTTTACCTGTTAGTTTGTTTCCCTGTCTAAATGTGAGCAGCAAATATTCCTGCAAAAGACTTTGGAGAAATACTTTGAGATTTTGGGGAAGGTGTCAAGTCCTGTATGCTATTGGTTACAATATGGGAAGAGCACATATATACAGAAATGAACCAGTTCCCAGAATACCCTAATACACTGATAAAGTTGAATTCATTGTAGAAATTGAATTTTTCTTTGCTTAGAATCCAACTCACAGACAAGAATATTTACCAAGTAAAGTGCTACTTGTCAATATTCCTCTCAAGGTAAAATACCAGATCTCATTATCTGTTCAATAAACCACAGTAACAATAAGGTCTGTTGCTTTTCACAGTGCTATTATTGCTGTTATCCTGATCACATAAAGTGAGATTAACTATGTTCAGAGGCTTTTGATAAGGATGCAATAGGATGTACAAATAAGGTTTTTTCTTAAATTGAAAATGAAGGACCAAAGAAAAGAAACATACTTGAAAAGCTGTGACTCATTTCTGTAAAAAACTGAGATGCATGCCTATTCATGTACCTTCTATTTTTAAAAATGTAATGACAGTCTAAGGCACTCCATCAGTCTGTGTTAAAACAGGCAGAAGTAAATACTGAGCTGAATTTTGTTTGTGAATGTCCTTTATTTGGTGTTATCTGCCACATTAAAACAGCCCAGACTAAATAAGGCACTTGTCTTCAATCAGAGTTGTTTTTTGGGGGAGTTGGGGGATGGAGAGGTGGGATGCTTGTGATTTCTTTTTTAAAGAACTGAATTATACTTTAGTAATATAAACTTTTTATCTGACTACAGTTATCCAGAATACAAAGTGTCTGTTTTCAGAGTAACTAAAGGCCTTTTCTTCAAAGCAAATTTCTTGCTTATCTGTTTCTGCAGAAAAAAATAATTATGGCAAGCAGGCTTCCACTGGGGTCTGTGCTGCCCCATGCAGATGTACCAGCTGGGAATCCACTCTCTCCCCTCATCAGCTGTCCTTTGCATCAGTTAATAACTAGTTGCACACGAAATATGTAGCAATTGTAGTAAGACTAATCAGTCGCCCACCTTCAGGCTCCAGCATTACAAACGCTCCACAGAGAACATTTCCATGTTGCCATATGCTCTCCAAAAGCACAGCCAACAGGCTTCAAGGCCATAACACATCTGTAGAGGGAAAATACAGAATACCTCATTCTGTCTTTACCCTTTCCCTTTCAGTTAGTAAAGTCAACATAAATCTTGAGGCTAAAACTGTAAGCATCAAATTCAAAAAGAAAGAAGTCATGCTTTGCAGTTTTCAGCTGACCCTAGTCACCTTCCTGATGCTGGCACACTCACATTAAATACTCTAATGCTGAATAAATGTCATCTATAATTTTAAACTTGTAAAATTTTACCCCCATTTTGTACTTTTGTAAAGGACTGTGTATTGCAAACCAATAGCAAATAAGTCCAGTACTTCTGGGACCACTGATGTATGTAGGTCTTGTTGCTCACAGGTTGTGTTACAGACTGCATGGGGTTTTGCTTTTTTTGCTTGTTAGTTTTTAGCTGAGCTCCTTCAATTAGGAAAGGAGAGACATTATCTCAGATATTAATCCTCTGATCTCTATGAAATCTCATGCTTTCTTATTCTTTCTCTTGCTCAAAATGGGACTGTGTCTACATTAAGGCAGAAGCAAAAGTGTGTCCAGATGAGTCTTAGCCCAATTTATTAGGACATCTTTCTTCTTTTCTAACAAGACACAGCCAAACCTTAGCAAACCATTTTATTTTCTGCACACAGATGTACTGGAAATCCATCTGTCTTTTTTGACACTGTAACAGATGCCATCCTGCTTTCCAGTGTCCATTTGAATTCTGCTCATGAATGACCTATGCTTCATTTGTACTTGATTTTCATTTAATTTATCCTGAACCTTCTAATAAAGCTCTCTAGTGTTCAGTAAATTACATGGAATTGAAAGCCAGCCACATAAACTGTTAACATGCAATGAGACAGTTATTTAGGGCTCATCTCTGCTGAGAGATCAACACATTCAAGAGTAGAATAATTCATATGTTGAATATTTGGCAGCAGCTCCCTCAGTACAAAGCAATTTCTCTGCTGGGATAACAGATTTCTCCAAAAGAGTTCATGAGGTCACAAATATGTATTTCCAATCAAAATTCTCTGAAATGGATCTTGGCTTAAACATATATTTCAGATTAAGTTGTCTGTCCAGCCAAAACTGCCATATCAATATTGAATTGTTTCATACAGCAAACACTGGCTTTTCTTGAGTAAACAATATAAATTTTTATATATTAAAAAAATGTAATTGTTTTAAAAAGTTAGGAACTCTATGGTTACGCCTAATTTCATTTATCTTTCAATTAGGGCAGTGCTCAAAACACAAAACCAGTGTGCCCAGACATTCTTGCAGGGTTTCTGGCAGGACTTTCTTTCCCAGTGCAATGGACAAACAGACTGCCAGTCTCCATGTAGTTGTTTTTTTTTTCTTTTCAGTGAACATGATCATAGTACATATTCACATGAGTCTGGGATATATGCTGACCTCCATTAAAAACTCTATGCCTCAGATAATTTTGCTGGCTGAAGCTGACTTGAATTTGAGGGGCCAAATGAGTTTATAGAAACAATGGTTTCCTGATTAAATAGAAGTCATATCCCCACCAGACTTCTTAGTTCCACCAGACTTCTCAGTTCAATCATGTTCCACTTAAATATAAAGCTTAGATGCTTTACTTCTTTTTATTAACATTTATCATTTAGGATATGATACACCTGGGATGACTTCTGAATGTACAGAACAACACAGTCAATGCCTAGGGAAGCCCTTAACCAAACTGAGGAAAAATAGAGGAGAGAGTACAGTATAAAAACAAAGTAGTAAGTAGTCAGTTTTAATGAGAGTTACGTTTTCCACAGCTGTGGAATAATTCAGAATTTATTCTGGATGATTCTGAGATTTCTATATTTGTATGTTAGGAAAAATGCATTTCCCAAACCTTTTGTTTGTTTTGTTTTCTATTTTTGAAAAACTGTTTTAAAAATAGCCAGAACATCTTAGATACTCAGTTTTCTAATTAAAAAAATAAATGTACCAGAACATCGTAAGTAGGATAGTATGAAAAGTGACTGCTTCAAAGAATTTGAGTAAGCTTCAGTTTAATTTTTTTATACCAGATCTGCTGCTATGTGGGACAGGTTGACAGCAATATATGCATAGACAAGAATAAATGAGATCAAACAGCTGGCAAAAGATATTGAGGAGAACATTGGGTTGGGGTTGGATTCAACTTCCAGAGAGTGATAAAGTACTAGAGTTTGGGGGTCTGTGGTCTGGTTCTTTTCGTTTAGTTTTTTTTTAAGTCTGTCAGTAAAGTACAATACAAGAGACTTGACTAGGTGAATTTCTGAGATCCCTTGAAATTCTACAACTTTATAACTCCAAGTCTACAGAATTCTTTGAAAAATATATTTAGTTGGTGCTTCATTCAGAACTTTTTTTTTGCTAGCTATATTTTAAGTCTTCTTTTCCAAAGGGAAATATGAGGGGTTTTTTGTTTTGTTGTCTTGCATAGGCTATATTTTCTATGGGTTCATTCAGTGATCCCATTTTTTGGAACCTAAAGTGTACATTCTGTATGAATTTAACTCTCAGCAGAACTAGGTGCACCTCTGATGGTGATTGCTAAACTGGTTTCAGATAATTATTATATTAAATCCTTAGTTTGACACTTCTACTACTTTTACAACAATATGAAGTAGTGATTTGGGAATAGGACAGATTTCAAAGCTTCATGCACAGAACAAGTTTCACCAATATAAGTCATCAGAATGAGGAATGACTCCCTGCAAATTGTGCAGTTTTTCAAAATGTCTCAGAATTTATTCTGAATCCTTGAAAATTGTCCCCATATGAAAGGAAAAAAAACTGTGGACAGTCTGATAACCTTCCCTGTCTGCAGAACATCTTTAATTATAGGCATATCTCAAAAGTTTTCCTACCTAGTTAATTACTGCCAAATGTTTTTTTCTTTTACTGTCCAATTGATTCTATTTTTTTAAATGAGAAGCTGTGAAATGCCTAATATTGATAACTTCTGAAAGCCACTATTACTAAGCAACTACTAAGCACATTAATTAACATCTCATTGAGAATAAGGATCAGCATTACTCTGACATCACAAACATACTACTGTTAGGGCTGGCACATAAATATTTAACTTGGGATCATATTCCTAGACTCCACAGACTTTTGTACCCATGATTCACAGTTTACCAGTTACAGGGACTATAGCATAGTTTCAAAAGTAATTCTGGGTACTTTGTGAATATTGCATCAAATACTTCTTTGGTACTTTCCCTCCATTTATCAGAACAAGCTGCTCCATTATTTTTACAGAGGCTAGCAGGTGGGTTAAATCTATTATTAAAAAAAAAAAAATCTACGCTCTGGCCTTTCTTTTGCAGTATTTTATCCTGGGCTTGCTAGAGTCTTAATTAGCATGTTGTAAGATCACCTACCAAGGATACAATCTGTAAGGATATGTGAATCTGTGAAAAAAACATGTGATGGAAGTTCAGTTCTTACTCTAGTCAAACCCAGCATATTATATCTCCCTATGTAGAAATGACAGAACTATTAAAAAGGTCATGGTGGAAAGCCACAGCAAAGATGTTTGTAAGGGTGTCACAGGTAATGTATTGAGGATTTTACACACAGCTATAGTGGCACACAGACAGTGGAATAGAGTCCCAATATTGAATGAGTAGAGTATCACATGCATTTCATACCAATATGTTATTCATGGAGGAGTAAATGTATGTTTCTGTATTTCAAGAAATTCAAAGAAGATGCTTTGTTTTACTGTGCCAGTATTTCTGATCCATCCATTGCTTGGCGATATAGAAAAGCTTACGCTGATATTTCACTTTGACAGCAAGATACCAGATGGGAAGAGGTAGTTAATATATGACATGGATAATTTGATACACAACTGAATCGTCAAAATACAGTAATCTATGGCTCAACTGCAAGGTAGCATCTACTGCAGTAATAGTTCAGAATAGAACCTGGAAAAAGCAGAGGCAAACTTTCTCCTTGTAATCTGATGTTCATGTTTCAAATTATTAGTGCTAGGGACAAAGGAAAGCAACAAGAACTTTGTTCAAAAGAGGAAGCTACAGAACAACACATGCTGTTAATGATTGGAAATATCAGCAGGAAATAGTGCAAGGATACCAAACAGCTGGAGAAGATATAGAAAAAATTATACTGAAAGGAAGAGTTCTGCTTGAAAAATAAAGATCTAAAACTCTGCCAGCAATTAAATAGTCAAGTACACAGGCCATGTCAGGTAGATTTCAAAACAGGCATCAGAAACTCACGACTTTAGGTGTGTAACGTTTCTAGAATTAAAACCATGGGAAAAATCGTGAGCCTGGTTCTACTGTTGGGAGGTGGAAGACACACAGTGGAGTACTGTGGGGATCCTGCTTTCACTGAGGAAGTCATGGAGCCTACATTGTGGAGAAGATGGTTACTGGGAAACAGAAGCGAACTCATCCTGCCATCTTTCTATGGGCTGCCTTCCTCATATGCAGCAAAACTGAAAAGAAGTGGTGGACTCTGCTCTAGCCATCGGTGTTGCTGCATTGCATTTCTGTGAAGTTCTCTACTGACATCTGCTCCCATGGGCTTCCTCTGCCAGGCTCTGCTGTCTGCTTTGAATATGGAGCTCAGGTTTCCTCTTCTGATGCAAAACACTGCAAATAGGTTAGAGGGATATTCCTCAGAGGGAAGAAAACCCAACCTGAAATTACAAAGGAGGAATTCTGCATTTGAAGCATACTGATAATGCTACAGGAATGGAAAATGTGAATCTCTGTTACCTCCAGCCATTCCTGTGTTGTGTATATAGGTATGTATATATTTCATTTCACAGTTCTCCTGTACTCTGATAAACCTATATTCCTGGCTGAATCTACATTACATTCTAAAATTAATTTCTAGGTAGCAGTCTTAGGATGCCATTTAAATTCTGTTTGGTTCCCAGCTTGGGGAAAAGAAAGTGTTTCAGAATCTCTTTTTCTTCTTCCATGCTGCTCTCTCTTTAGTGCTGCTTAGTTTCAGACATTAGTGGTTTTGCAGATGATCTCAAAACATTGGTCATGACCTCTTTAAATGGCTTTCTTTTTAACCTATCTAGCAGAATTTTAGCATTAGTACTTACACAGACCAAGACTACTTGCTTCAATTATATTTTTAGTCCTTCCATGTGAAGAGAAGAAGTCAATTGTAGTTGTTTATTTTACTCTGCAGAGTGTTTTAATCACCTGAGAGCCTGTGGAAATTAATTTACTGCTGTCACTTAAACTGATAGACAACTGTGTGAAATATTTCTGCTGGGCCATGATGCACCTCATGTGTCCTCTGATGCCTGTCCTTATGGTGCTCAACCTTGCTTTTATATTTTCAACAGAGGAGGAGAAAATGTGAGTTTATTCAGTGGGGATTGACCATCAATCAAATAACTTATGAGGTATTCAGAGAAAGCAAAATAAATAGATACCTAACTGTGGTGAAGCTTTGCAGGTGTCCCACTTGGTTTTAGCTTGTTTTGACAAATTAGGTGCATTAAATGTCATATTTCATATTGTTTTACTTTACTGAACTCCCTGGAACACTTGGAGTTCTCTTCATCATATATTGTTTGTGCATATAAAAAAAAGCAAATATTACCAAGAGCAACAGTCTTGATGCATTTAAAAATTAATAGGTAAACAAATTCCAGTGTCTTGTTTGTTCTTTCTGTCTCCACTGGGTCAGTCTTTGCTCCAGAAATTTTCACACCATTTTGGAAGGTTACCGGCTCACACAGAAACACATTCACCTTACAGACCAAGTGGAAAAGGCATATATCAGAACCTAATCTTTCCAGTGCAGCAAATATGAATTTAAATAAAAGTAGTTTTCCAACAGCAAAGAAACAATAGAGTTATGAGTTTGTTTAGAAAAAAGTTATATTTTCTGTAATGCAAATGACCACTTTATAAAGAAAAATATTCACTAGAAACCCAAGAGTGTAATAATGAGGCAGAAAGTGGTAATACCAGCATTTATATTGCATAAGGACAGGCGAGGGAGAAAGAATTTAGATAACAAGAAGAATTCCCTGCCTATTAATTTGAGTATTCCCGCTGAGTTTAGCACTGCTGAAAATCTCTAAGTCTTGATGTTCAATGCACAGAAATCTTCTGTTCATTTAATTAGCAAATGTCAGTGCTTTATATCTCTCTGGACTGTTGCACTAATTGTTCTTCAAACCTGTTCTGTAAAGACCACACATCCAACTGATCTAGTTAGGACTGTCTGCTGAGACTGTTAACCCAAGTTTGTGTTTCTGTACAGTTGTTCACATAAAAAGGCAATCCATCAGATGGTCTAAAACAACCATTAGTAACCATTGATGATTGATGAGGTAAAGATTACTATTGAATATATGGTTGTTATATTTATTTTTAAGTGTTTTTGTCACCGTGAGAGAAATGGTGCAATTCCCTGTGATTCTTCAGGCACCGTAATGCACCCTTCAGTGAGTTTCTGTAATAAGATCAACCTCCTACCAAACCTAAACCCCGCAGCAAAACTGAGCTCTGATGTTTGAACCTAAAACAAGCTTTGCTTAGGCACATGGATTTGTTTGTATCAGATTTATACATGGTACAGATCTTCAGGAAAGACATTTAAAGACTGTCAGATTGTTAGGAAGAAACTTTTTGGGTGCTCCAAGTAGGTTAATTGGGCAGAATTGGAAACTGAGTGTATCTGTCAGCTTGCCTTATTTATTTTATATATGTTGGTTAGCTTTGTAAAACCAGTCTGAAAAGCAAAACAAAACAAAAATACCCCAACAAAATGGAACTTGTCACTCTTTTGTTCTGTCATTTGTCTTAATAAAAACCTCTGGGCAAAGAAGGAGCTCGCCCTTTGGACTAATAGCACTCTAGGGCTTAAGTCAGGCTGTAAGGCTCTATAGGTATTGGCTTCAGATTTCTCTAGCTTTTTGGTTCTTTTTTCATGGTTGTTTGGGCTTTTTAAAGCAGAACTATGAAAAATGCTGTCTTGCTCCAATCTCTCAAGCTGTTTTCCATGGGCATATGAGCTAGGCTTTTCTGTGACTTTTAGTGTTGATTGGCATAACAGTCTCTTGTTGTCTGCAGTGAGCTACTAATGAACCAACAAGGGATTAGGAGGAAAAGCCTGGCAAACATCCACATGCTGCATCAGCTGAACTGGAGGAACTCTTCTGTCAGTCTCTTATTTTGAGGCTGTAGATAAGTTTCCTTATAATATTTACAATAAAGTCAACTTAATACAATGTTCAAACCTAAAGTCTGCAGGAAGTTTGACAGTTTTCCAATAGTATGTAGCAAAAAAGGTAGCAAAACACAAAATGTATTTCTAACTATTAATGATGTGTCTTCTCTGCTATCTGGATGAAAATTTTACCATCTTGTGTCATAAATTTCTCACCCTTTGTCCATAGCTGTGACTTCAAAAATGTCAGCATTCACATGGGGTATATCATAGAAACTTTCAAGCACAGGGACTGCAGTTATGGTAATATTCCAGAATATTAAGGGGCTGTATTAGAGCCAGCAACATTTCTTATGAATAAGGTCTAATTTATGAATAAGTAAGGCTAGCATTATTGCTTGAGTGGGTTAACAGCTTAATATTCTCTAAAAGTCAAGAATAATTAGGTATGGCAGTAGTATGTTAGGACTGGCCTTGAAGGTTACAGCACATATTTTGCATGTGATGATATGGATCCATTAGAAAGGTAAAGGAAAGACTGAAATAGTTGGACTGGAAAGCCAGAATGATGATCTTTTTGGCAATATCTTAAGTGGATAAAGAGAAGCAAGACGGCACTTGACAAGGACAGAAAAGACAAGATCACATTAGTTGAGGAGCAAAACCATGAAAGTCTGAATTAAGTTTAGTTGTCTGTCAAGGAAAACCCACTAAATCTTAGAGCTGTTGGACTGAAGGCATTAGATATACACTAGGTTTTAAGTATAAAGGAAGAAATAAGTAAGAGGCAACACCCAAGTTAAAAGGCCGAAGGACTGACATGGCTAGGAAATTGTCATTGAAACTACTCATGTCATAAGTGTTAGCTCACATGCTTACACCTTGGCAGAATAACACAGTCTTTAAATATTGAATGTACTGGAGGTGTGGGTCAGGTTGTACTAACAGGCCTGTTGAACCATGGTGAAATAACCTGCTGGAGGCCTGCTACCCCCTGTGGCATCCCACAGCTCTGTGAGGCACTGAGCATGGGCTATTTGAGTCCGTGTGTCATTCAGAGTAAATTACATCAGGTACTATAAGGCACCATCCCTTTACATGCTGTGACTATCTCAAAAATTGAAATTAAGCTTGCTGCATTAGTTCTTCATTGTGGAAGATGCATAGGAGTTTTACAAATGACAGTTAATAACTCTCTTGTAATTCTATGTGACAGGACTTTCTCTGGAGTTTGGAAAATGATCAGTAGGTTCTCTCAAGTACAAACACTTGAAAAATCATTAAGTTTCTTAGGAGAAAAATCCTTGCTAATAAAGAGGTAGCACAAACAAATCACAAGAAATAGTTGAAATTCAGCTGTGGAATTATAACAGCCAAATATTTTTCATCTTCAGTTTCCACAGAGAGTTTTAAAATATACTTGTCTGACATTTTTAAGACATTGAACATTTTTGAAGTTTTTTTCTTTTTAATGAGGTTTAAGGACCTCTAGCAAAGATGGAGTTACCAGAATGGTAATGATGAGAAAATTTCTGTCTTCTAATGACATGTAGTTCATGGTCACAGTTAGTGTGATAGTTTCCAGAAATATACACTACCACATTGAGGGAGCCATATTTTCACTGCAAGGAAAAAGATAAACTTGAAACATAATTCCATTTTAAGGGCTCCAGAACACACACGTATATTCAGAAAATTATTAAGAATAACTTATTGACAGATTTTGTGCTCCTTCTGACATTTATAGCAACCCAAAACGTCTGAAGAGTGATGATATGATATTATCGAAGTTGTCAGGTGTACTTTCCAACTGGAACTACATCTCAGTTGGCATGTTATGATGTTTTCTGTCAGTCTTTGAAAAGCCTGGTTGTGATTCAATCAATTCTGTAAAAGCACAGGATTTATGTATTGCCATCTAAGTATACACCAAGTATATATTTAAGAGAGAGAAAAAGGGAGACTAAAGTGCAATAATACTTAGCTGCTGAGATAATAAAGTATTTGCACTTATGATATCAAGATTTTCTGGCCCATTTTCTCCTTTGGAAATAAAGAGTGGGTTTACTCCTTTTAAGATTAAAAAAACTATAAATTTCTTGTAAATACCTACACAGAAATATTTTAGTGATTTTATTCGATGTTGGAATATTTATTCAAAGCTCTTCCTATTAAAAATAGGAGAAAAATATGTTGGAGGGACATCAATTTTAAGCAATCCTTAGACTGCTCTGCCTTTACATCATGATTTTTACTCTTAAAAGAAAATATTATCTAAGTTGTTCTCAGTTAAAATGAAGAAATTGTATCTTCTATTACAGGTTTTGTTCTCAGACTTTATGTATGACATGGGACTCCCACGAGTGTTTTTCTGTTCCATCTTTCTCTTGCAGTGCACAGACCTCCTGTTTGCACCCAACTCTGCCAGTTAACTCCACTGCTAACTGACCCCCACCAAGCCTTCCCCAGATCTGTTAGTGCACGAGTGCATCCCACATTGCTTTATGCAAAGCTATCAAGGTTAGATCACTAATCTGAATGTTTTAAACAAAATCTAATGGATTTTAACTGATGCAGGCCAGACTCCCATAAACTATTTCAATAGGTGGTAAGGAATATCAGAGGATAGTGATTGTTCTCATGGAAGCCATGATGAAAATCTGGGAGTGGCTTAATGGCATCCAGATGAATATAACAGCATAAGAAAAGGAAGTATAAGGAAGAAATATAACCCTTACTGGGACTCTCATCTGTAGACCAACTCATAATTTTTCAGTCTAAATTGATTGAGTCTTTTTTTAACATTAACATTTCATGATATATAGCATTAAACAATAGCAGTAAGATTAATGGTATCAAGTATCTTAGTCGTAGTAATGTGAATGGAGTCGTTGTGTTGTGGTTTATAGCTCTATCATAAGATAAGAAATGACCATTTAGATATGTTCCTAGCTCCAAATATAACCAGTGAATTCAGTTTAATGAATTTACTCTCATGATAAAAAATAATGCTGCAAAATGCTTTGATGAAAAGGAGACAGCATTTATAACACTTTCTAGACTGAAACCTTTTATTTGCAGTTACACATAAGAAAAACAAGGCTACTTTCTCTTGTGTCTAAACCAAGATGGCATGTAATTTATTATTTAGTATCTTTCCTTCCATTCCTATTTCCTGCATTCCTACTTGTACACCTTTTTCAAGCTTAATTCTACAATATAATAAGGCATGAGTAGCTAGGCAAGAGAAAAAAATAAGGTTTCAATACTTGGAATTGTTAGCTTCATTCTTCTTGTCATGTTTTGATAAAACTGTATAGGTAAACAAAAATCACTTTTTTTTTTTAATGGAAAGCAAAGGATAAAACAACAGGCCACTTCACTGTTTTGGTAAGGTACTTGGAGAGAGAAATAATGTTATGCTGTTTGTAACCCTATCTGTCAACAGAGTCAGCTCCATTTTTAAGCAGATAGGAACATGAAGATCAGAGATAGCTTTATGCTATTTTGTGTTCTTACATGAGGAATATTGTAAGGTTTTAGAAAGTTTTGCTAAAAAGCAATGACATAATGAGGGAAGGTATATTAAACTGCATATTAGATTACCTATATGTATATTAAAAGGAGAAGAAAAAAGGGATTCTCATGGCTGGTTCACAGCACTTGAGAAACCTGAGTTTAGTCAAAGCTTTCTTGCAAAATCCTAGCCTTCCCTGGAGATTATCATTCTTACTGTGCTTTGTCATCTGTCTGTAAAACTGTAGTAATACTAATTCTTCCTTTGTTCTGTACTTCTCTGCTGTGTCTTGGAAGAAGGGTGATAATTAGCCATTGGTGCAGTAGACCTTCACCTCTGGAAAAAACTATTCACTCTGCTGATACCTGAAGAGGCAGATCCCTGACATTCCATGTGTGTGTTTTTCCAGTCGCTGACAGCCATGGTTTGCAGGGCAGTGGCATCCACCTTTTTTGCAGAACCACCACCATAAGCTCTGCTTTCCACTTTTCTGCTCTCAGCGCTAAGTTCGACTGTCACAAAAGTAGTAAATGTGGTGTCTTTTAAAAAAAGGTTTCATTTTACCTTTTTCAGCAGACCAGTATTAATGAAAGATATTAATTAAAACGAGTATGTCCATTGAGGTGGTGATATTGCATGTACCCAAACACAACTTGTATCAACTTCTTGGGTAAAGGCATACAGATTGCAGACGTTGTGTTGCTGATGCTGATAAATTAGTCTATTTTAGTCCCGGACTGAAGGAAAGCTGGACCTGCTTTCCTTAGAGTTGTAGATAAGATGGCTTAGAGATGAAAGACATTTAGCCTTGTTTGGAACAAAGATTGAAGGAGAGAAGAATGGAAGAAGAAGAAGAAGAAGAAGAATGTAAGAAGAATGTAAGAAAGCTTGTAGCAAATAAAGGCAAAGATACCCACGGAAAAGCTGCTTGCAGAAATGAAACAAATACAATATTTAGGATGGAATATTAAATCACAGATTTTATGACAGAAAAAGTTTAAGCAGCATCAGGGAATCCAGTCCGGAACAAAAATCACAGAATACTGGCATGTGAACATTACACTGTATGGATTTATCCATCCACCATACAAAAAAAAGGTACCTTTATTATATCTGTTAGCCCCCTTATTCCCACTCCATTCCACTGTTTTCAGTAATGACAACACCCATTATAATGCAAGTATACCTGGGGGACTTTGAAGTTGCTGCCAGTTCTCACATGACACAATAATTTTTTTTTTTAATCTTATCTAAAGAAAGAAAGAAAATCGAGGACTTGGTAGTAATTGATTTCAACTGTGTGGGGGACAGTACTCTAGCAGACAGGATTAAATTTGTTGCAATTGTTCCCCTGCTCATTTTTTGCTGCAATAGAGGCGCTGTTTTTCTATTGTAAATTTCTCCTTAGATGCTAAATTATTAAGGGATTTAAAGAGTAAATCCTTAACCATGAATATACTGCATGTGACAATGTACTGCAGACTGTTGTAGATAGACCAGTGGCTGTTACTGGTATAAGATACCAGTTCAGGACTGTGGTCAGTATCCCTGTATTTCACTGATAATTTATATGGAAAATACTTTGTTTAGCAAATATTACTGAAGTGAGAAACAATCAAAAATAATGACCTTGCTTTTCCTTTTCCTTGCCCCATCCTGGATGTTCAAGGCCAGGCTGGATGTGGCTTTGAGCAACCTGGTCTAGTGGAAGGTGTCCCTTACCGCGGCGAGGGGGTTGAAACTAGATGATCTTTAAGGTCCCTTACAAACCAACCATTCTGTCTATGATTTTCAATCTGTTCTTTTCAATTTTTGTTTTCCAAATCAGACCACAGAATAAGCCTTAAAGAATTTGAGACACTTCAGTTTTTTGTTTGTTATAATTACAAACAAATATTAAAACAAAAAAGAAGGGGGGGAAAAAGGCTTTCTAATGTGCTGATATATATAAAATGTTGTGTATCACTTGCCACTTGCAACAGGTGGAATCCCATCGTACTGAAACAAACGTTTCACCCGGAGAAACTCATGGACAAGTTCAAGTTTGCAACTCCCCCACCGACACACCCTTCTCTCCAGCCCAGCGGGAGGCAGCCACAGCTGGGTGCGGTGAGGGGACGCCCCGGGTGCCTGTCCATGCACCTTCCCAAGGGCAGCGGTTCCATCCAGCACCGCCGGCCCCTCCCTCGGGCCGTGCCCCGATGCCCGGCGCGCCCCGGTCCCCGCGTTGCCCCGGCAACGGGCTCCGCGCCCGACGCTGCCTCCGCCGCGCCTCAGCCCGGGAGCGGCTCCCGCCCGCTGGGATGAGCCGCCGGCGCTCCCGCCGCATCGTTGGTTTTTCCCGGGGCCATCTCCCGGGTGATCTCGGGGGTGGGTCCTGGCCGTCGGGCTGTGCCGGAGCCGGGCAGTGCCGCCAGGCCGGAGCGGATCCCCCCCCCTCTCCTGGCCTCTGCTGGGGTAGCCGGGATGTACTCCCTGCCGCTCCCCTCCCACTCGCCCCCTTCCCTCGCGGGAGCCTTCCGCACCTAGTTTAATGGCTTTGCTAAGAAAGCCAGGCAGAAGAGCACTTTCCTGAGTGGCGGTGGTCAGACCATGACCTAACTCACCATGAACTTGGAAGGGCTTGAAATGATAGGAGTGCTGATCGTGATTGTGCTTTTTGTAAAACTGTTGGAACAGTTTGGGCTGATTGAAGCAGGTTTAGAAGGTAAGGGAGTGCGTTTCAGTGGCTTGTGATTTTTTTGTTCTGGTTATTCTTGCAGTGGGGCAAGAGGCACCTGTAAAGTGGATGTAAGGCACTACGTGAGTCACCTCGAGAGCGACGTGCACATCAGTGGCTGTCTGTTGTGGATGTTAGAGTTGTGATGGTTTCATTTTGCAGGAAAAATAAACTGCTATCCTGAAAACTGCCAGTATAAGCTTAGATGTTAAACAAAGATAATTACCGTAAAGTCTGAATCTCTTATTCCTGTTTGAAATCTGCAAATTTAAAGTAGTAGGGATCAAAGCAGATTTCAGGATGTTAATGGGCAAATACAGTCAAATTGCCTTAAAACTGTCTTGTAATCTAGTCAAAATTGTTTTGGAATTTATTCATGTTAACGTCATCTGTACTAGGATTGTTATAAGACCAAGATATATATTTTATAGTATTTATAAACCTGTTGAATATTTAATTTACTGTTAACATTTTAAAATGTGTTTGAGGAAGAACTACAATATTGATTCAAAATAAGCAACTTTAACACACACTCAGAGCAATCAAGTACAAGTTTTATTGCTGGATGCTTGTTTTTCTTAGATCCCCTCCTTTATTAGCAATATTGTTTTTTTATAAAGCTGTAAAAATGAAAAACAAGAAGCTTACTTTATCTTAAATATGCTTTTTGTATGTGTAAAGGCTAGTGTAATATTGATTATTTTTACCTTATTTCTAAGAGTGCTGTTATTCTTACCACATGAAGAGTTAGTCTAAAAAAACCCACTGATTGGAGCATGGTTGTTAATGTAATGATAGTCATTGCATCCCCGTGTTTTATTAGGTTCCAGTCTGAAATGGTCTGTTTCTCAAATATACTGATGGAATATTGTATTCTCAAATCTTCCTGTCAGCTAGCATTTGAGTACAGTGTATATACTTATGCCTGTGAAAAGAACTTTGTTGCCAGAGATTGTAGTTTCATGTATTAACATGTAAGAATATGACCAAAATTTGCTTTTATGAAAAGGTCTAAAGTAATCTTCTTTATGTAACCCTTTCAAGAAAGGGTTTCTTTTCTAGTGATTGTAAATAAGGAAGTCACTGAACTAGTTCTCTGTGTTGCTGTCTTGCATGGACTTGTTAGGTTTGATTACAGAATCTCAAAGCTCTGCAGGAATAACAAAAGTGTGTTATCAAGTGCATTTTTATAAAGAATTTATGTTTACATTACAGTACATTATATTGAGTTTAAATGACAACAAAGAGATTCCCTTCAAATATATGAACTTCTTTTCTTTTTGCGCTGTGTGCAGTTGTAAATAGAAATGTCAGTCAACTTGAGAACTGTTATGATAAAAGTTATTTCCAGCATTAGAGGCTGCAGAGGTTGGGGAAGAAAAATCCACATTTACTATTTAGGTTGTTCGTCATGTTTGGGTATGCTCTGTCAAGTTTGATTGCCACACCTGGTTGTGTTCCCTGGTAAAATACATCACTCGATTGTTGTCTGTAGTTGTTTTTAAGGCTGGAGAAGCTGATAATGGACAGACAATTCAAAACATAGTGAAGATGCTGTAAGTTGTTCTAATATTTCTGTAAGAATTAAGTTTCGTTTGCAGCTGCCTGTTTTGCCTGCCTCACTGGCCAAAAGTCTGGCAGTCTTTGTGTGCATAGAATCTTAAAGTTTCTTTTTACCTAGAGCAGGACAGGTTTCCTGCAAGCCAGCTAGAGGAAACCACAGGAAGACATATATGCCCCACTCTTCTGTGATGTTCAACTTTTGTGAATGACGTAGAAGTTCCCATGTTATGTGGGAATCAAGTAATAAATATAAACAATGTGTGTTAATGGACCTTAGCTTAATTTCACAGACTGATGAATTTTTTTTCCCCGTAGTTCAGGGGCAGTCCGAATTTATTGCCTGTATTTTTTTAAACTTGAGATTTAAAGGTCTGAACTGATTACAACAGGGAAAAAAAGTAGATATTTATGTTTTTACAGGGGAGTTGAAAAAATTGTGCTATTTTAATAAGTATCAAGGCAATTCATTTCCACTCATGAATGAAAAGTACATGCATTGTAAAATTCATGCTGATTTCTGCCAATGTTAGAAAAGTTTTTCAGTAGAATGTTAAGAAAAAAGGGATTTTACAAGTACAGTCAGACTATTCATCTGCCTTTCCAGAAATCAGTAAGGAAGTTGATAACAGCTTTCTGAAAATGTTGGGTTTTATAAGGACGTTTGTAGTTTTCTGGGTTTGGATGGGCTATATCCCTTCTTTGTTTTTTTTCTTTTTCCCCACAAAGGTTAATATATCCCAGTGAAATCTTTTTGCATGTTTCACACAAATTAAGAGATTACAGCATATAAAACACATCCTACATCTAGCTGGAAGTCAAAGTTAGTAATAATCTGTGACTCAGTGCACCCAATGCAGGATGCCATATCTGAACTCTTTAAATCATTCTGAAGCTTTGGTAGAGTTTGAGGTTTCAGAATCCTGTCGTGTCCCTATCATGGCAGCAAAAGCCTGAAGATAACTTAGCATCCTTCCTACACTGGATTGTCATGATTCTGAACTTTGTAAAATGCTTCCACGTTAGTTTAAAAGAATTAGGTGCAATTGATGTAAATCAAGAGCAAAATCTCATTTTCCTGTGTTCAGTGTCATAATAACTATCATAAGTGTAATATTCTGCTTTCTTCAGACTCTTCAATACACATTATGTATAATAACAGTAATATGCAATTACTTTCATTCTTTATGAAAATAGTAAAATACTTGCAGAATAAATATTGTATACTTGCTTATACTTGTACTGCACTCAGATAACAATATGCTTTCAGTGGCTTTGCCTGATTGCCTTCAACTGCTGAGTGATTCTGTTGTTGTAGGAGAAAATTTTTCAAATAGATGTTTTTAATATTGTATGACAGCTCTGAAAGTGATAAGTAGCAGAATAGATTTATAAACTTTTGTAGGTTTGGGGTCACAGAGACTTTATCTCTCATTAAATATTATTTTATAATGTATTGCACTCACTAAGATTGCAGTATGCTTTCTGTGGTTTTGCCTAGTTGCCTTTAACTGCTGGGTGGTTTTACTGTTGTTACAAAAGTATTTTCAAATAGATGTTTTTAATATTGTATGACAGCTCCTAATGTGATAAGTAGCAGATTGCAGTAGTGGATTGCTCAGCCTTTGTCTCTAAGTTAAATATTTAACTCTTCATAAATCAGGCTATGTCCTCCTTGATAAATTTTACAGATTTTTTAAAACAGTAATTTATTAGGTGTAAAGAGTAATGTATTGATACCTAATCAGGAAAAATTGTTCCTAGACGTACCTAAATATCAATTTTAAATTATTTCTTCTTGTGTGGCAAGTTTTTCCAAAAGACATTCACAAGTAAAATGAGATACAAGAACTGAATAAACTGTATGTATGATGTGTTACCATCTTAAGATTATGCAGTATTCAGGATGGTGATTTATAAGATTTCAGTACACTTTTGATACTTTTCTGAAAGATTGTGATTTTCATATGTAAGGATCATATGAATTTGATGAAGTCATGGAAGAAGTTTTCTATGTAAATACCTTTCTTGTATGTCAGGGTAAATTTTCTGGGTAAATTGTAGGAGACAGAGAGGTTGAAGCATCATCAGATTAGCCCATTCCTAAATTAAAATAGTTTTGTCCTAAAGTTTCTTGGGAAACCTGGATAGCTTTTCCACAGCTAAATCACTTATTAATTAAATAAACAGAAAAATAAACTTCTCTTCATCAAGGTAAGCATTCAAACCTCAAATATCATTAGGGATAAGGTTCAGAGAAGAAATCTGAATTATATGACTGATAAAAAATATTTACATAGGAATACCTTGTTTGTTAGGAAATACTCTTATAGCAGTTAGTACCTCTAACAGAAAAAGAATGGCATAAAATAGCCACATATATGACTGTAAAATGTGGATTCTATGTATCTCTGTTAGTAGTATCTATCTAATATCCTTGTTTAGGAGCCCTGAGAGAGGCCGTAGTAGAACTCTACAGCTAAAATTGTAATAATTGAGCTAAATTACAGAAACACTTGATTCCTCTTAAATGTCAAAGCAGTTCTAATCCCAGTTTAATCATCCTGGCTATTAACAACTTCCTATTCATCAGATGGAAAACAGAGCAAAACCATTTACACGTAGGTAGTTGCTTGTAGTATTTACAGCTACTTTTGACAAGGTCTGGATGTGACTGGAAACATGGTGAAAGTTACTTGTGGTTGTTCTGAAACTGGCAACCACTGAAGCTGTTTTGTCATTCAGGCTATGATCTGCTGAGAATGTCAGCATTTCCACAGCGATGTCCCTCTTCACAGTGTTCTTCACGGATGGAAGTGGGGTAGTATCACAGAATCACAGAATGGTTGGGTTAGAAGGGACCTCTGGAGACTGGGTTGTTGGAACTCTAGCCCAACCCCCATGCTAAAGCAGGTTGACCTAGAGCAAATTGCATGGAATTACATCCAGGCAGGCTTTGAATACCTCCAGTGAAGGAGATACTATAAACTCTCTGGCCAGCCTGTTCCAGTGCTCTGTCAAGTTTGTCCTCAATATTAATTTCAGAAGATTAATAATGACTATCACTACATCCTAGAAATAGCTTGTAATAAACATAGGGGCTTTTATGACATTTTTCTTTTCTTAAGATCATTCTGGATGTCAAAGACAGTTATGCACAAAATTATGAAGTATGAAAGCAAATGTGGACCGATATGTGAAATGATTAGGCAGAGCTGACAGTATGCAAAAGAAAAAGATGCGATAGAAATTTTAATATTAGTACTTTCAGGCATTGCTTAGAAGTAATTTGTTCAATTAAGTCTTCATAGATTACAAGATGAATTAAAACAGCTGTTGAAACATCTACTCATACGTGGGTGAGTGATCAGTAGATAGAAATCTTTAACACAGAACTGCAGTGAACTTTTTCTTGTTTAAGTATTTAGCTCAAACAGCACTAACAAGTAATCTGTAAACAGTGGCATGTATTGTAGTTGATTGGAATTAAGCACATGTGAGAATCTTACCAGCTTGTGCATCCTGCATGACTGGTCAGCAGGCCACTGCTGGGAAGAATGAATAAGAGGAAAACTATTCCTATTTTTCATACTCGAAGCTTTGATTAAATGGATACAGTTTAAAAAACAGAAATAAGTAAGAAAAGAAACTCGTTAGCTGTGGGAATTTGTAATAGGTGCCTTCAGCCCTTAGGTACCTGCTTTAAGCAGTCTGCCATCTCTGAAACATCTTTTGAAGGTTGGTCCATTCTTGCAGAAAAACCTTCTAGTGTTCCCAGGTCCGTGCCCACTGAAGGGCGTCTTTTCTCAACACTTATTGTCATACTCAATGATAATGTACATATCTAGTGCTTTTACATCCATAGAGAGTAGGTAAATATTTTAACTGAAGGGATGCCAAAGAAATGGATGAATGGAGTCCTATACTCAGTTATCAATACAATACCTTTTGCAAACTTACTAGTTCATAATTAACCTTAAAAAAAAATTAGTTTCCTCTGTAAGTTTTATATATGTCATAATTCAATTGGTTATTTCCCTTTTTTCCATTTCTGTTACTCTCACATATATAACTATTTGAGCTACTATCATGGCCAGTCTTCGCGGATGAAGATTTGGGAAAGGTCTTTACCCTTTGAGCCTGCGCAGTGGATTTTTTAGGTGAGACACAGTGCGCGCTGAACTGAGCCCACCCTTTAATCCTAAGGTTCATCTGCCGGGACCGAGCAAGCTTGGACAGTGGCAGTGAGGTCCTCAGAACGTAGGTTTGTTTAGAGGGCCGAGCAAGCTTGGACAGTGGCAGTGAGGTCCTCAGAACGTAGGTTTGTTTAGAGTGACCTTCTCTTAGATGGATGGCCTTACAGGGCTGATGAGCTCCATCTGCCCAGGGAAGTCCCCTGACCGGGAATCAAACCCGGGCCGCGGCGGTGAGAGTGCTGCATCCTAACCACTAGACCACCAGGGGGCCTCTGAGCTACTATACCACAGAAGGAAAAGGAGTTTTTAACTAAAGCTTCTCTCTTTATTGCAGGCTTATAACATTTTGGCTATCTGATGCATCTTCCTACAGAATTCCTAATTTTTTGTTATATTTTCTGGCTGATTTTCCCATCAGTCTCATTCACTCAAAATATTCCTCAGCTTCAGAATGTCAGTCTTTTTGGGACACTAAAGATATATGAATTTACATGTATAAGATGCATGCACTTTGAATTCAGACTGCATTCATTTTGCTTAAATACAATACAGAGATGTTCAGCTTTGGCCCTTACTCCCTTCTGTTAACTTCCAGTCCACTTTTTCCCTCATGTCTTTCTAGTTGAAGGATACTTAACATATAACTTATATTTATCTCAATGTCTCTCTTATTAGAAAAGTGTAACTCCAAATTTTAGGAACTTTATTTTGTGTGGTTTCAAGCTGGTGCATCCCTAACATCACAGTTCACATGTATCAGTGTACTCTGTAGTTTGATTGGATCCCTCTGAAGACCCTCACTAGGCTTCAGTATGTCCTTGCATTGTTGTGATTATGAGCTTTGCATTATTTTTAATTTATTCTGCTTGATGCTTTACCTGTTCTCTGAGCAATATGCTGTGTTCTACACTCCTCTCTAAGATTCCATGGTCTGATTCAGGTAGACTTGCAAGTCTAACATCACAATAATCACATGAAAAGTGACTTATTTCCACGTATTTTACCACCTTGTGGTCTCACTTATAGAGTAAAACAGATTAGTTGAATTTTTCTGGATTTTTTTCATTTGCTTGATGCTTAAGCATTTTAGTCCTATATGTTCTTATATCAAAGGCAAAAGATTAAGCAGCATAACTGAAAGTGTGCTACTTGGCCTTATTATTTAGAATTATAGTTTGTTTTCTCACACTTCCCTGTGGCCTCTTCCGGAATTATTTGCCAAAATTTATTTATATAAAATTACAAATTATTGTATACCTTCTTAAGGCTATATCCTTCTTAAGGATCGTGTATTTTAGCTATTGCTATTTTTTTAATTTTTTTTAATAGGAGAGTTCTTCCTTTAGTTATCTGACCTATTTCTCTGGTGATTAATTGTTCAGTACCTGATAGAAACTTCAGTCCATCCAGACTGAGTGCTGCCTAAATCTAATGAGGCAGATGATTTAATCTGGTACAACATCTCTGTTTTTCCTTTCTGCAGTAATTTTCCCCAGTGGTTTCCCCTAGTGGTTTCCCCCTAGAAGCAATTTCTGATTGTAGTTTCCAATCTTCATTTCTGATAGCCCATACTGTCATTTTGTGATAACACTAGAGAAGCAATAATATATATGGTTCTCCAGGCACGTTTTATTTTTTGGATCAGTAGTCAAAAAAATATTCTTCTGCAAACAGACAAAACTTCCAAAGTGGGCTACAATACAGCAAATATTTTCTTATTGTTGATGATGTGAGATAATGAAAGAAAAGGATTTTAGGTCAGGTGAATACATGTTTATTGATGAGATGTTTATTTTCCAGTATCAAAGTTATTGCAGGAAATACTGTGTACTTTGACATAGAAGAAGCACAACTATAAATTTATCACTCATTACTAACAACAAATTCTAATGCAGAAAACTCCAAAAAAATAAAGTCATATATCTGAAGCAGAAGAGAAAAAGGGTTACCAGAGAAGTGAGTGGTTTAGAATATTAAGGAAGATATCTTTGTTGGACATAAGCATTATGATGTTATGATAATACATAACACTTGCCAAATGTTGTAGATACATCAGAACAGACTCTTGTACTCCAGGGTCTACCCCTACATAGGGAAGGTTTGATAGAGAGATATCCACATTGACCTGATTCATCTTTTCTCTTTGCCTGTACCTTGGGTATCCAATTTACATAAGTAATTGTAAACAATACCTGTAATTTTTAATGCTTCAACTCATACATTAATGTTGTGCCTATATTACAGTATTGTCAAACCCTATTGTTACCAAGGTTAGCATTTTCCTGAAAAACAGTCTGAATCCCCTAATGTATTGTGAGGACACATTAAAACAAACATCCTACTTTACAAATATTTCAAAGCTAATGTAATACATTTCAAGGTTAATTGACACTATTATCTTAATTTAGAAAACCTTATGCCCCCTCTTTTATTAAAGATAATTATACAAGTATGTGTGTTTATCTGCGATATGCATGAGAAGTATTGGAGTAGTTTTATCCAGAACTTCCTTTAATACCTTGACAAGGTTAGACAGCATGTCATGTCAGCGAGGCCCAAAAATGAACTATTCTTCATTCTCACCCTGCTTTCTAATGTCTTTTCAGATGATCAGACAGTAATCTTGCAGCTCACATGGTATTTGTTGTTTATCAGACCCATTTTGTTGGAAAATACCTGCTTGAGGATTTCAAATGCCACCTACGATTTGATTTATTCTTTTGGTAGTAGAAGCTCATACTCAATTAGCATTTTTCTAATTGTATCTACCAAGGGATGTGGTGGCTGTAGGCCACCAGAAAAGAGTTCCTGCTGGTGGAAAAAATCATCTACATACAGCCACTTCTTGCCTATGTCTGAGGAACTTTCAGTAACAATAGAACCAAGACACAGTCTGCTTAAGTTTCTCTGATGGTGACAGCCCATGCTTAACTGTTGCACCTAAAAAGCAGGCAGACATTTATCTTTTAGTGCCTGTAGAGTGAACCTGATATTTCTGGAAAGCCCAAATTTCTGTAGATAATCCATAATACTCAAGTGCAATGAGTATTATATCCCTTGGAGAATAAGACCATATTCTCCTCTATGGGAGGCTGTAATCTGTGCACTTGGAAATTAATCTATCATCTAAGTAAAGTCCTTGACTGTTTTTTTCATTAGAAAAACTTTTTTTTTCACACTGAATAAAATTTTATTTAGCCTTAGGATATAGATGTTAAATTTTGAAATTAAAGTAACATGCCATCTGAGTTACCTCCTTTGAAGTATGAGATTTAAATTTGTATTTGCAGGACAGTAAGAGTACCTGTACCTTCAAATATCAAGTTTGCCACTGAACACCTAACAAGATCACAAGGATAGGAAGTGCATCAGAGGTCTGCCTAGCTTCAGTTGTAACTTGCAACTGGTGATAAAAGGAATTGTACACAGTTGAGTTTTATACATTTTTAATACATACAGAAATTAATATGTTAATGCCATATATTTTATTAAACATCAATATAAATTGCCTTAATTTCTTTCTTAGTCATCATCACAATTCACATTTTGGCCGATTTTAGGGCTGGATAAGTAATTTGAGATGAATCAGGTTAACAGGAGTACTTGTTTTCAGAACTAAAGAGGTCTAACTGAAGGCAGAATAGGGTGCTGAAATTGTCGTTTAGCAAGTTGACAGTTGAGATGACAAAATGTAGTGCATTTGCTCACAATCAAAATTACTTTAACACTTCAGCAATAATAAGACAGGAGGGTATTCACAATCAGCTCAGATGCTGACCCATTCAATGAGAACGTGACTCACCTCACCTTTGAGTTATCAATCTGTTAAAAATTATACTTTAAATACCACTTATTTTTCTATTTGCTTTCTTACCATTCTCTTACAGGACTATTGTAAGAAGCTCACTTTCTGAGCGCAAGAATTTTTTGACTGAGCCAAAAATTGATAGACACAAAACATTCCTATTTAAAATCTCACCGTAAGAACACAAGCTAAAGATTCATCACAGCAATCTTTTGACAAGCTGGCCCAGCATTTAATTGCTTTCAATGCCAGAAAAGTATCTGGTTTAGGCTTTTGTTGCTGTTTAGACTAAGAGCTACCTATCTAACACCTTTGCCTATTCTTTGCTAGATTTAACATACTACGTAGCATCTGATATATCTAATCTTTGCAGATTAATTTTTAATCTGTGTTTACAAACTTCACTGCTTTCTCTCAGAAACTAAGTAAAACTACTTCAGCACTTATACCATTTATTTTCCAGATTCGAAACAAGTTTTGTGGGTTTTTTCTGAACCTTTTTCAGTTTTTAATAAACTTTTTAGGGGATTAGTATTCAAAACTGGTCTCAAACAGATCAGAAATAAAGAGTAATATCCCCACCTTGCCCATATTTGATAATTTAACATTTATACAGATGAGCAATAATTAGTTCATCTTATATTTTCATGTAAAACAGAGATATTCACATTAATGATTCTACACAGAAATAAAGACAAGGGTGAATTCCTTTCTTTTTTGTTAGAGAAACTCATTAGAAAATATTTGGTAATTTTATTTTTTCATTTGAAATAACCATATTATGTGACCTTCTGTTGTGACGCCCGATATGGATTAGTACAAGTGTACCACCTCCTGTGATTTGATTCATCTTAAATTAGCTTACCATAAAAAAAGAAATAACATGGATTAGGAGTGCTGCTTCAGATCTGTTCCATTTGTTTCTGGGTTATCAAACTAACTTATAGAAAAAATTACCTGCAGTTACTTATCTTTGTGAATATAGATGAGTATAAAGATTTTTTTTTTTCATTTTTGGAAGATCTCCATTCCTCCCATTTTTATCTTTTTTTGTTCCTTCTTAAAGATGCAGTAGTCTGGGGATTTTCCTTCTGATCATAAACCTGCAATATCACAACTCTTAATTTATAAAGAGATATTCTTGCAGTCAGGAAAAATGATAAAATGTAACTTTTCATTCACAGGTTTTTTTTATATTTTTTTAAAGTTCTGTAGTGATAGAAGTGATGAAGTACCAAATTCAATATTGATATATTTTCTATATTCAATAACATTTTTAGAGAATACTTTGTTATGTGAATGCAAAGAATAAGTAAGTATAGGACTGTAGTTCCAAGTGCCACGTTGAACATCTCTCAGTATCACTACTTGGATTAAAGTAGATTTCTTTGTTTTTTGGGGGGAGGAGAGGGCTTTTTTATTATATTTGAAGAACCATAACGAAACTGCAATTTTTTTTGTTACCGTGGTATTAAATGTTTTCCGTTGTTTAAAGTATGATGGTCTCAGTAACCAAATACATGCTTATTTAGATCCAATTGAAGCTGATTACAGTCTTGACCTCAGCCTGTTTCTTGGAAGTGAGCCGTAATTGGCAAGTGATTCAAAACCTTGAGCACTGCCCTTGCAGGGAAAATGCAAGGTGAAAAACATCCCCACTCATCCATCAGAGAGCTTGTCAGTATCAGGTCTTTTCTCAAATAATCACTGAAGGAAATTATTACCTCTCTACAAGTCAACCACCGGTTCAGCCTGACCTGGTTTGGACTCATCTATTTTTCAGCAGCAGACGTGGCTGTGAGTGGCTGTCCTAGTGAATGGCAAAATTCAACAGGTAGTGAATCAATCTCATCTGTAGCTGTGTTTTGTGGTGCCATAATCTTAAGGACAGATCACTGTTATTGAGTCCTTGTGCTCATGGAAGAGATACATCTTTTCTAGTCTTGTAACATCTTGCTTTAAGGGAAGTGTGTGCAATAGTGCCACAGAAATGAAAGAGTATGCTTTGATATTCCTCCATGCTGTGATCTGTTGGGAGTTAAATCCTCATTATACACACAAACATCTTCAGCATGTATAGAAATGCTGGAATTTTCCTGGCTTGAGAGAAGCTGAGAGTGTTCCCCTCTAGTTGAAAAAGGCCTTATAGAATCATAGAATGTTAAGGGTTGAAAGGGACCTTAAAGATCATCTAGTTCCAACCCCTCCTGCAATGGACAGGGACACCTTCCGCTACACCAGGTTGTTTAAGGCCTTATCCCTCCTGACTCTGAACACTGCTGGGGTTGCGGCATCCACAGTATCCCTGGGTAACCTGTTCCAGTGTCTCACCACTCTCACAGTAAAGAATTTCTTCTTAATATCCAGCCTAACTTTCTCATCTTTCAATTTATACCCATTACTCCTTGTTATTTCACTACAGTCCCTTACCAACAGTCTCTCTTTGGCTTCCCTGGAGGCCCCCTTCAGATACTGGAAGGTTGCTGGGAGAACTCCACACAACCTTCTCTTCTCCAAGCTGAACAGACCCATCTCTCTCAGCCTGTCTTTGTAAGAGAGGTGCTTCAGTCTTCTTACCAACTTTGTGGCCCTCCTCTGGACTTCCTCCAACAGTTCCATATCCTTCTTATACTGGGAGCACCAGAACTTTATGCCTTCATGAAGATTGTACCATTATGCATCACTTAACACTGATAATGCAAAAGTCCATTCCACTCTTGTCCACTTTACTTGTAGCACTCAAGAGTAAAACCTTCTTCTGTTTATTTTTTCCTCATACTCTTATGGCATTTTGGGCTCATGACTACTAATGACTCCAGAGCCACTCTACATCCATCTGTAACTTTCATTTAAATTTCAGATTAACACCACACTTGCACTTGCATTCAGGAGTCAAGTCCTCTGAATTTCCATTTTGATGCCTCTATGACAGTCACTGGTGTCAAGAGCAACAGAAAAGAGATATGTTAATAATATACAGTAAACAAACACAGCAGATCTCTTATATACAAATATATATTTCTTTTATTATTTTACTATTAAAAATCAGTTTCCTTGGGAAATTGAAGATTGGTTGCTTTCACCTTTGGCAACCAGCTTTCATGTCTCTGGGTGGGAATAATGTCAGACTCTTGGAAAATTGATATCTGTGCCCTTGGGTGTATGTGATTATTATTTCTTTTTCTTCTCCACAGTGTCCCCCTTGAGCCTAAAGAGGACCAATATTTTATTTATATTATTTATTTTTATTAACTAATCATTACAAGTCCATTTCTTGAGGAATTAACTGGTTTAATATATGAACTTCTTTTCTCACATATATTTTTTAATATAAATTTGGGAAATGTGTTGCAATGTAAATTTAGGAAGTATCTTCAGTTTATGATGTGTCTTGTCATTTGAGTCTTCCATGTCTCACCTTCACCAGTGTCCTGGTAGTATGACCCAGATGGAAATGGTTAAGAGTTTCCTGGTGAAGGGCAGAAGTGTTCTCTATACTATTATTAGTACAATATTAGTAAGTAAGATTGCTTCATTTCTATTACTAGTAAGATTGTTTCCTGAACTTTCCTGCAGCTGGAGTCCATCTTTCTTGGGACAGCTTTCAAAAGCTGAAAGATCCTTAAGCATCTAGGGGTATGAAAGTCATCATAGCTTAACTATTTTATAGAATCATAGAATCACTAAGGTTAGAAAAGACTTCCAAGATCATTGAGTCCAGTCTTTGACCATACACCACTATATGAACTAAACTATAGTACTAAGTGCCATGTTCAGTCATTTCTTGGACACTTCCAGGGATGGTGACTGCACCACTTCCCTGTGCAGCCCATTCCAATCCTTGACAGCCCTTTCAGTGAAGAAATTCTGCCTCATGGGGTTGTACTGCAGCGTATTCTAAGGTCTGTACCCTGCAGTGAATTTGTGTTCTGTCTATCACTTCAAAGAGGAAGGAAGGTTATTTAGCAGCAAATGGAAGGTACAAGTAAGCAAGTAAAAAGTTTTTGTTCCTGAAACATCTGAAGGTGTAATTGAGGTTCAGTTAGAAATCTTCCAAAGTGTAACAGGCAGATGGGTTTAGGGACACAGCTTGCTAAATCACTGTCCAGTATTAATCCATTAGCCTATGGCTGTCCGCTTGATGTGGCAAAGACATTAACAATATAGATAATGACATCCATAATCCATTTGGGAAAACTTTTATCTACATCCCAAATAGTTACATTTGCTACAATGGATTTGTATACTTACTGCTCAGAGCAACTAAGTAACTTGGAGATGAGCTAAGCCTTTGCAAATTCCATTCTCCTCTGAGCTTTTTTTGTAGTTTATCATCTACTGCAATTTACAGATTTTTTGTTTAGATCTATGGGCATTGATGTTTTTCCTGTGCTTTCCTTTGAGATCCTAGTTCTATAGCTTAAATCTTGATGGTTTTTACCTTACATCACATCTGTACTGGGTGTCCAGTTTAAACAACACTTCTGTAACCTGACTTAACAATTTTTAAATCCCACTGTCACTCACATTGGCTACAGCCTCACATTGGCTACAGTCTTTTGCAACACCAGATGTGGTTCAAGCACAAATCATTCTCTAATACAGGGTTTAATTTGTTTTATTCTGAGATGATCTCAGATGATTTTGTCTGCTGTACTTTTGCAGTCACAGTCACATGCATATGTGGACATCTTAGAGAGGTATAATGGCCTTTTTTGTTGGTTCACCTTGTGTTTACCTATAATGTTTACTTTGGGCAATGATTGCCAAGAATCTGGCAATAATTGCTTAGTCACAGGAATACAGCCCATAGTTCATCATCCAGGAGCAAATGTCTGTAGAATGCACACTGGTGTTGGAGCTCATAGGCGGAACAGGTTTCCTTTCCACATACTGCTTATCAGAATTGATTGGAGAAAACATAACTTTTAAGCTACTCTAAGCAAGTATTAGGAAGGTGAGACTTTGAATGCGTTGGGCTTTCAGTGAACGAAACAATTATACTCAAAATTAATAGATATTTGGGTCACTCCAAAGGACAGTCTTGGCTGGGACCCTGTGGTGAATGGACCTCAGAGAAGAAATGTATGCTAGTCCTACTAATTCTCCAGGCTCATCTTAAGTGTTGGTGTTATATTTGCTGCCTTCCATTTGTCTGGCATAAGAAATATGCTATAGACAGTATAGATTTTGTAATCTTGTACTGGAGTTCCCAGGACATCATCAGCTAAAGGAATATAATCCTGCTTGCTATAACTTACTACAACTCATTCATTTTCTTGTTATAGTACCTTTTTTACTGATGTTTCATCTGAATTCAGACTGTGCCTTCCTTGAATATGCATTCTCTATGTCATCATGAAGTAGCTGCTTCAGTATAGGATATTTTTTAGCATCTGTTCTGAATTACTGTAACTATTTGTAATAAAGTTCTCTTTAAAATGTGCTATGTGTCCTCCTTTGTCAGTACAAAGCAACAGTAGAGGTAATACCAGGAAAGCATGTTGCTGGTGTGACAAACCAAAAGTGGAGGTGAAACAAGGCCATTCATGCCATGGGGTCTCCCATGAGGTCTCTACATTCCCTTTCTCAGAAATGCCCTCTATCATCCAGCAAGAATGCTGCAAATACCAGAATCAGTTCATTTACGTGTGGCTAGCAGGTATCTTTTACTCCCTTCTCTGGGCTGGATCGTCTTTAGTTATATCGTTGGACAGTATTTTAAAACAGCAGCAGTAATGTTATTTGTTGTCAGTATTTACATTGGGATTAATTATTTTTTGTTGGAACAGCTCAGAACTGTTCTCCAAAGCAGAATCTGAGAGGAATTTATAACTGCCCACACTTATTCGAAGTGTAAAAATGTATGCAGTTCTCATGTTGGTTTTTTGGAGTCTTTAGTAGATCACCTGGGACAGTGGGACTACAGCAGCTGCTGTAGTCCATTATTTCTGATAGGAAGCATTTTCTTTATAACAGGACAAAATACTGGTAGATTTGTCCCCAAAGGAATTTGTATCAGCAAAATCTGACATTATGACTTCCCAACAAATTGTTAGGCACTGTTACAGGATATTCTGCTCTCTTGCATGTAACAGTCATACACTGGAAACTCTTTGGAAAACTTCTTCCTTTTTTTATCTGATTACAACCCTTTAGCTAGTTAGCCCCCTTCTTCAAAGGCAAGGCTTTGAATTAAACAAGTTAATAAAGCCAAACGAGATCCTTGGAAGATGATATATGGAATAGGGTGGTCTTGGGAGCAGCAGATATCCAGCAGCTCTGACTTAGTATTATCAATAAAAAAAATAAAGCCTGGACTTCCCCTAGAATTTCATAGCTCTAAGCAATCTTTCTGACAAGCAAATACATCTCCACTGCTGTTCTGTTACTGGCAGTTCTATTTCAGGAAGAAGGAATGTATATTGAAAATATGAAAAGGCTACCAAAAATTAAGCAAAAACTAGGTATAACTTTAGACTTTGTAGTGTGTCTTCAGAATTCAGCATTCTAATTGAAATCCTAACACATGTGACTGTTTTTTAAAGCTAAGAAGTTTTCATAGATTTCATAGTAAATTTTGACTTACTGCAAAAAGTACTTATAGGGGCTCCACTGTGTGAAGCAGCACTTTAATTCCAATATATCTATATAGAAGTAATTGCTCAGTCATTGCAAAAAAAGAAGGAGAGCTTTTTCCTGGTATGCTTTGCAAGGGATATATAATGAATGATAAAGAGATTGCTTTATAAAGGCATTTCCTTCAGAGCCTAACATGTAATTATCCATTACAGAAATTGAAGTGCAGTTCTGGACTGCATATGTCAGTCTTCCTCTGTTACCCAACAATCACAATTGGGTTTTAATTGCTAATTTTCTCCTGTCTTCTCTTGGAAAAACCATTGTATTTCTTTTCTCATCATCATTTGATCTTTTTTCTACCTTAAAGCACAGATGCATTTTTCAGCAGTTTGATCTATCTGATAATTAACACTTTTCTCATTTATACAGCTTTATGAAGATTCAGCAAGCTTGTACAGCAAAACTGGTTGTAACTTGTCTCTTATTTTCATGGTCATTGTAACTGAAAAGACATCTCTGGCTTTCTAGCCAGTTTTTTCAGTTGCATGTATCATGCAGATTGGCTTCTTCCAAAAGTGGTGTCTAAAGTGCAGCACAACTTGAGTTCTAAATAATACATTTATTAGCACCTTCATATAAAAATTTATATTTTGGACTTTTTGTATGTAATTAAAACAAGCATAGCATTTTTTCTCCTTTCTTTAGTGTTTCTGTTGTATTCATGGCTGGGCTTAGCGAACAAAGATTTGGGGAGGGCTCTACCCACGTTTGTTACAAGCGCATTGGTGGCTAAAAAGGCCAATACGAGACAGGCACATCCGGTAGCCTCGTCTCCTCAGATGGTTTCTGTTGTAGGCTGCAGGAAATGTTGCTGTGTTCTCAGGAGCATTAATAGCACTGTTCTGAAGTTGAGAATTCCTTCAGTATTTATTATTATCAGCATGGACTTACTTCACGTATCTGGAGAGGACAGTATGGAGAGAGAAAAGTAAGAAACTGGGAAGCAGAAAAGCAGACATTTCAGTCTTTAATTTTCTGCAAGGAAATGCATGTTTTCTAAATAAAAAGAGAAGTTAGGCAAAGTCCTTTGGTGAATTTCGCCTGATACTCAATATATCTTAGGTTTATTTCCCCACTGTGCCTTAATAGTGACTCCAAGTTTAAAACTAAAGTCACTATTAAAACCTTAAAACTATGGTTCCAGATTGCATCTGAAAGGAGAAAAGCATGTGATTTAACATGACAGCATGATATACTGGAATGTCAAAATGCATACTGGAGAAAATCGTATTTTGGTAAGCACAAGTGTTTGTACCTGTCTTGTCAGAACAGAAGGAAGGTAGACAGAAGAGACCTGATGATATAAAAGAAATTGCAGATAACATTCCCGCAGTTTAAATGCATATATGCTAATTCTTCATACATCTTTCAACACAGAAAGATTTCTAGGTATTATACAAAATATTTTCCTTTGTTTGTTAATCTTATACATTTAGTACTGATTTATAGACAAACATATATTTCAGTGCAAATAAAAGAAAAATTTCTGCTTATGATGCTTCAGAGAAACTTTTTTTTATAAAGCCATTCAAGATGGACTTGTGGAAAAAAGTGATGTTCCAAATATTATAGATGTTTTGTAGTTGTTTGGTAGGAGTTACATATTACTGGCTGTTAAAGTTGTTCAATAATGTATTTGTCAAATTGAGATCTTCATACATTGACTCCTAATGTTTAAGATGTGTATTTACTATTGGACACTATTGGAGTGTCTGCATTTGCTAAATGAAATATATTTCATTAAAAGACAGAGTAAAGCTTGATTATAGTTCACATCAGTTTGAGATTTTGTTTTTTATTCCAGAAATAATAAAGGTTACTATTTTGGAGCTGTAGTCTTGCAGCAGGAACTATTCTACTGAGTGTAGAAAAAATACTAAATCTCAAGGGCCACTGAGTCATATAAAGAAAAACCTGTATCATTCGTTGCTGGTATGCTGTTCTCTGTGGATCTTTTATGTGAGATATTTTACTCAGTAATTCAGAAAGTGCAGTGTAAGGCTTAACTCAGTGTATCTTTCATATGGGTTTGGATAAAGCTGAAGGAAATTGTTACTTAAAATTGGAAACATGCAAAGAAATTGAAGGCGTTTCTTTTGTTTGAAGGAAGTTGCTGGTTTGGAAAGGATCGTCAACAGTCACATGGAGGGAAAAGGAGGAAAGGAAAAGGTGACTAATGGAACACAATGCTTGTGCCCTTCTCAATTAAAAAGTTATAAATTTTAGAAAGAACTGAGCAAGACTTAATAATGCTTTGCTGACAGGCTATCTGCTTCACTATTTTCAGGTAGTTTAGCAGGGAGATCTCTATGTGTATGTACTTAGATGGTCCCAACAAAAGCAACCCATATTGTTTTCAAGCATTTTTCAAGAACACCAAATATTACCTCAGAAGGTGAGACTCTATCATGTTTTTTATCTTTTCATGAGGTTTTTCTGATTTAGAGTAGTTTTTGAAGAAAAGCTGTCCAAAGGTCAATTTTATTTTTTTTTATAATTTTACTATTATTAAAATCTATGTTTGGTAATCCAAATATGGGACCTGCAGTAAAATGCAGTAACAGAATGCATAACTATTTGTTGTTAGGTTTTGTTGTTTTTAATTTAGAGGATTTTAGTATGGAATTCAAGATTTTAACTTGGTGTTGAAGTCAACTTTATGTAATATTGCATAATGGGTGCAACAGAAAACAAAGAAAACACAGGCAGGCATTGAAGGAAAAACATATGCTATTCAAATGCTTGCATAGGTTAATAACTAAGGCTTTAAAAGAATATCTTAACATTAAATGGTTTACAACTCAGTTTATTAAAACGTAGATGTTTTACTTTATCTGATTTTCTCTTTTTATTAAAAAGTGTGTGAAATCCTGCATGTATGTTTTTGCCTCTGTTTAAGGTTACCAATAGATAAGACATGTTTCACATGACTTATTTAGGTTTAATTTGGTGGTTTTTTTCTGTGGTGTACCAATTTTCTGATACACAATTTTCCGATACACTATTTTCCATTAAAGGTTTTAACACTATCCCCTCTTATTTGAATGTTGAATTCACTTTACAGAGACAATACCAAATACATATATATGTATGCCTTATATATAAACCACAGCATTTGATATGTAGTATCTAGAATCCAATGGCAGGAATGAACATTCAGCTCTGCACATCCAGTTTTGGATTTGAGCCAAATGTTGATTATCTGTTAATTAAAAAAACCTGAACCTGAGTATCACATGTCACATGAAAAGGGCTATTTTTAGGTTCAGAGTCAGTCAACATTAAGGTAGAATTAAAATTTGAGAGAAGAGCTGATAGAAAGCTGAACTGGAAGAATATGTTTAGTTGTACAAGATTGAGATTCTGCCATTTATAGAGAACATTTTTTTACTAGATTTTAATTTTTGTATTCTTTTACCTTTACCCATAACAGAATCAAATGAAGTATCTAGTAGGGTAGATGACTCACAAAAATGTAGCCAAATATACAATTCTGTGCTGGACAAACTTTTCACAAATTGGATGGATGAGTCAGATTTCCTTTTGCTCCTTTGAAAACTGAGTCTGGATCTCACCCAATTTCCCTTTAGACCAACAGACTGATAACAATTTTCTTTCCCTTTTGTGATAATTGTGAAAGTAATGATTATCACTCTGTTGTAAGCTGGTTTTCACTAACAAAATGAAAAGGGTTTAACTGGGAAAACCATATTTTATACCAACTTATCTGAAATACAGTCTAAACTTTTCTAGGTTGAATAACAAATTGGGAGCTGTGCAAGAAAAACATTTTCTAGGAGATTAGACTGAAATAATGTTTCCTCCTTCTCTTTGACAGCAATAACTAAAAATTAGTAATCAGAAAAATAAAGAGGAGAAAACGCTTGATTTTTCAGAAATCAGTATCTTAACTCACTGGTAGCTCTTGTCTCATCTACCCCTGAAAGTCAGTCTACCTTTGAGCATGGACTTTTCTTCATGATGTATTTTCTCTAAAAGAACTTTAAGATTACTAAATGCCTTGTAAATGATAGAGTACTGTGGACCGTATAATGACTTTGTGCTAGAGAGATGCTGTGTATCTGTTTTGCTTGTGCTTGTGTTTGGTCTACGTCAAGAATTTCAGGTAGCTTCCATAGGAAAAGAAAGCAAAACAAATAAAACATCCTGAGCCATGAAGTTTCAGCACCAGTCCAGGTAATATTGCCCAATTGGCAGGAAAAGGACAATCTGTCAAGCTGTTACGTTTTGTGACCAGCAATTCATTGTTAGCCATCTGTTTAAATCTTTTTCACATCCTGTGGTTATATTAATTTCATAGTTGAATTTAAAATATGTTAACAAAATGTTACTGACATAATGTGCATTAGAGTAAATGAATAGATGAATCCATATTGTTCTAGGCTAGGAAGGTTTTACAACTGTGTCCTTGACCCATAGCATATTTAACAGTGATTAATTAGGCAGATCTATTAGCCAGAGAATCTCTTTACAGAAAATCCATGGAACTGAAATGATCAGCCTCTGCAGCTGTGTACCTAATAACTTTTTAGTGTATCTGGGTCAAATTCTAAAGAATAATTAGGTTATATCTGCATCATCGTCAACAATTTATTTTTATGCACAATATTTTATCAGGCATCATGTCATTCAAACTTCATCTGAGCCAAAGTTTCTCAAAGTTGAAGAAAATTTGCTTCTGGTGGACTTTACCTGGTCATTAGAATTAGGATGTTCAGAGGTTTTATCTGCTTTTAGAAATGTGATTATAACTGTAAGCCTAATTTTAAGCTAGTGTAGTTAAATTCGAAAACAATTTTATTTCTGGTGGCTATATTAATAAATAATAAATAAATAACATTGCCTTCCCAGCTGTTGACCTGGTACATGCACGGAGACCACATGTCTTTCTGTGGGCAACAGCTGTAAGAAGCTCATGAGTCAAGAAAACAAGGAAGTGCAAAATTCTTTATGAACATCTGACTGCTGCCTTAAAACAAATATTTGAAGTGTGCTTATTGACTGTCAGGAAGAAGAGAAAATATGCATGCATTCATGACTCTGGTTTTCTACTGCTTTATCTAAAGCATTTGTACAGCTTGCTTTCCCTGAAGGGAATTTATCCCTGAAAGTGTCTGTATTCTGGGACAAAACTGAAAATAGAACAATGTGATTTGTTTCCTCATTTCTCACTTCATACTTGAAATTTTAGCTTTGACATCTGTATAGAAAACTGCCTTTCCTCAATTAGCTCCAAGGAAGTTACTATTTCTACTCTTTTGAAAAGAGGTTTACTTGACTTTTTCGGATATTATCAAATTTTTCTGCTTTGTTCTCTTAAAGTCATCTCTATTCTGTAACATCTACTCATACTGCAGCTGCCTGCTCTACTTGTCTCATCTTTTCCTATATTCATTCTGTATTGCTCTTTCTCTTCACTACTTCTGTTGTTCCATTCTCCAAACTTTAAAATTGCCCATGTGTTTGCAAATTCTAGTATTTTCACACCAAGCATTTTCTTTAGTTCAAAGAGGTAAGTGTTCAAACTTCTAAATTCTGCTTGTTATATGTAGCTGGATATACCATTGGTCTTATTTCTTGTATTCACATTATTTATATTCACCTGTAGCCTTTAGAATTACTAGTCTTAGTGCAGGAAATTTTTCATTTCACACAATCCCTCCACCCACAATAGTTTGTGTCACTTGGGCTTTCATTTGTCAAAATTGCCTTACAGTTAGCAAAGATAGACTTTTGCTTAAAGCATGTTAGATGTTGCAAACACTATCCTAGTGGCAAATATAGATAAATAAAATTAGCTAGCTAAGTGGCTGAACTCCAGTAGATGAACTATTGTTAATCAATCAAAATTGTTTGCTACTAGGGGATTTTTCAATAGGGTCTAAATCAAGGATATTGCTCCATTTATTCTGACCTTGATCTCTGCTTTGTTTTAATTTTTGTTTCCTGGACATTAGTTACAAGTTAACATTCATTGGTCCTTCTCTGTACTATTGGAGAATTCATTCAATTCTGGTGGAGTTTAGAGAAAACATCCCATTTATCTACTGATAAGTCAAAAACACGTGTACTCTCTACTGAAGTGTGTGTAGACACCAGTGTATATCTGAGTGCTTTGAAACCCCTCTAAATTGTAATCACAAGATTCAAATGTGACACCATAATGTCCAGCATATACTAATTGCAAAGTCCTTATGGGATTTTATGGTATTCTGGCACTTTTATTTTGCAGTTCAAGCTCCAAGAAGCTTGAACTTTCTGAGCATCCATTCCCTTTTCATGCACTTGTGTAATTGTTAATGCTTTAAAAACAAAAAGGAAGCGCTGTTTTAATAGTATTGATTAGTGATTGATTTGTGACTTGTTTGTACACTATCAGTTGAAATTAGATTTTAATATTCTTGCTGAAATTATTCATAGTTATTTATGGAATTTCTCGTGGATGAGGAAGCCAAAGATTTTTAAATTATATCAGACATTGTTAGTCTATCTCCTCCTTTCAAGGAGCTTCATTTGTAACTTGCACTTTGGTGCATTTATTTGACATAAGAGATCTGGACTTAATTTGGTAAATAGCATCCTGGATTGATTTAGCTTTCTTTTGAGACCATTTCAGATCATTTAGTTGCTGCTAACTAGTTCTTTTAAGTTCTATCGTGATTTTAACGCTTTTCATTATTAAATTGATTGATCAGTTCAAAGTGTGTTTCCACCCTCTTGGCAGTTGTATGATCTGATAGAGTACCTCATACACAGGTAAGTAGCAGACTGTTGCCGAGTGAAGCTGCAATGCCTGTATTTCCTTCTGAGGTCTTCCAGAAAGAACTTAACATGCAAATAGAAGAAGAAATTTAAGGCGATTTATGTTTTGGGAGAATTGTGAAAAACAACCAGAAATGTCTGCCACTGAAAGCCGTAGAGGTAACTTTATGCTCCTAAAATGGTTTCATTACCAGTCACTAAAAGCTTTTCCTTTGGTACTTAGTCAAAGCAAAAGATCTTTGGTTTGGCAGTATGGTTTTTATATAGAAGTACAGTCCAGGCCCTTCTGCCTTCTTTATGCCACGAGTAAAGAATACCACCATCACTATTTAGTTTGTTTTACTGCAGGTTTCAGATGAATTTAGGGCTGTCCCTACTGAAGCACAGAGGTGCCAAACTGTCATGGTCTATTCAATAGAAGTAAGAATGAGTGACTTTGAGATCTCTGAAGTAATGGAATTGCCACATTATATTAGCCCTCTGAGATAATTACACACATGATCCATTTACATCTCTGTACCGTCTCTTCATCCTTAAGATGTCAGGGCTGACTTCAGCTGCCAACTGAACTATCCAAAGGCTTTAATTAGAGATGCTCTACAGTTACTAGATGTTATTTTCCTCTTCCTACTATGAACAAGCACATTGTGACAGCTTGCTCTTTTAAATTTTTTGAAATTATTGACTGTTCCTTGTTTTCATCAGATCTTATGCTTGCCCCTGCTGGACCTTGGCTTCTTCTCTTTATTTATATATGTACACTGTGGGTAAAGGCAATGTGAATAATAAAAACATGGGCTGAAAGTGATCACATTTCTTTGAATATTGAAACAGCTGACTACACGTACTCAATGCTTCGGGAGCAGAAGTTCCAGACCTACAGCTTTAGGATAGAAGCTCTTTCCCAAATAAATGAAAAGCTTCCCAAACTGACAATTTCCATATGAATTTTTTACACAGAAGGCACAACTGCTATTCAGCTGAAACCAATATATTGTAGAAAAAAAAGTATTGACTTTTTTATATGACTTTTTTATATAACTTTTTTGTCCTAGAAAAATGGGGCTTTAGCTAGGCTTGCAGTTCATAAAATAAGAGAATCACTGGACAGTTTTGGTTGGAAAGAGCATCTTGTCCAACCTGCTGCTTGAAACTGGACCAACTTCTTAAAGTTAGTTGGGGCCTTGTTCAGTTAAGGTCTGAGTGTGTCTAAACTCCTCTGGACAGCCTGTCTCAGTGTCAGAGCAGCTTCATAATGGGCAATTGTTTCTTTCCATGTGATCAGAATTTGCCTTGTTGCACCTTGTTTGTTGTCACTTGTCCTTTCTGAGCATGCTTCCAAGAAGAACCTGCTTTCATCTTGTCTCCAGCCACCCACTAGGCAATGGGAGGCATCAGTTACACTCTCCTTTACCTTTTCTGCTTCAGGCTGAAAAAGAGTAGTGCTTTCAGCTTCTCCTTAGCTTAGCTTTGGAAACTTCCCACCTGGTTCCATTGACTGGTGCATATCCAGTTTGCATTCAGTGGTCCCTACCTTCCCTCAGGACTACACATCTTTCACTTTGGCCCTGGTCTCAGGGACCAGAGAGGCCACTGAGCAGATGTGGTTAGGGAAGACCAAGAAAAAGAAGATATTGAGTAATTCAGGCTTTCATCTCACAAGGTTTCGGGATTACTACAAAGATCAATTTTATGGTCAGAAATTATAAAGATGTAGTCAATTTGCTTTATGGGCACTAAATATTCTTTACAATACTCTTGTAAAGTGGAAGCAGAATGAATGACTTTGATCTGAACACAGAAAGCACAGAGAAATAAAATATTTTGGTATATAGCGGTATTTAGAAAGCCAGCCTTCTTCTTTTATAAGCAGTCTTGTTCAACATTAAATTTCCATTCAGATTAATGGAGAAAGAATCAGTACTTAATGTGCTTCTAATGTGAAGATTTGTGAATTCTGACATAGATTAAAAAAACTAGCGTATTTTTGTGTTTATCATCCCCATGCATTTTGCACTTACCTCTGCACTGCAGAAGAGAAAAGTTCCCACAAATACCTGAGTTTTGCAAATGAGTTTGTTGAAGGTTGTATCAAAAGGGTAAACCTGCACTGCATAAACAGTTCTCTTGTACAACATGGGCCATAAAGGTTGTGTTTTCAACATAGTTGTGTTTGTGGGAACTCCTCTTTGTCAAAAAGTCATCAATTAGTTGTTTTACCATAGCTGTGCTGCACTGATTTGTGCCACCTGAGGATATGACTCTCACAAAACTCAGAAGGATTTTAGTTTCAAAAGGAATTGTTTTATCAACTAATGGTTTTTGACAAAATTACACTTATCTCACTTTCACTCCATTCTTTCTGGAGATATTATAATCCGTGTAAAAGCTGAAGTTGCAACAGGTATCATCACAATGGATGGGTGAATAGTTTTCTGATAGGTATTGATTACTAAATCCCCTACTGTTTGATCCCCACTCTGGGATCTATTGTCTGTGGTTTTGAAATATTTTTAGTGTGTGTGAGCTACTGACCTCAGAGATGCAGTTGCTGAGAACTGGTATTTTCTGCAGGATAAAATAAGAGTAGTCACAAGCTGGTAAGGTTTCACAAAGTTAAATCTGCAGCATGAGGGGTCTCTCTTAAATCTTCCAGGCTCCTATAGTTAAAGAAAAATAGAGAAGTGAGAAACACATCCTGAATAGAGGTGATTTTGACAGCTAAGAAATTCCTACATCTTGGTGTTCAATTAAATATACTTCCCAGAACATAATTCATTTTCCAACCATTTGAAAAATGCTTTAATCCCTGTGTTAAAAGAGTCCACCTAATGTGTCTGTATCCTGTAGGTAAAAGTTTCCTGACAGATTTTTCAAGGGTCACTCTACAATGTGCTTACAAAGCTGCATCTGCTGTGTGAAATGACAGTGCTATATGATTACTAAGCTGAACATCATACATTTGTACAGACAGTTTTCTGTAGGAGGCGTATCCAGAGGTGCAGGGGAAGCACCCAGGGTAGGGAATCCCAGGGGACATGCACCGGAATGGATAACCTCATTGGTCACAAGGTCACATGGTTTTAAGGGATAAAAAGAGTGCCGAGTTTGAAATAAACTCTCTCTGATCACCACCTGAGCTGGGAGCAGACTCCATTTTATTATTATGTAAAGAACCCTCGCGACAGTTTTCTCCTGATTATTCCAACTAGATGTAATGCAGCTATTCAAAAGCACACTCTGAGATACAGTAATATGCTTTGGACCAACAAAACTTGGTTGACATTAATAAAAATGTCCAGTAAATCCAAAGCTCAGGTTGCATTGCTGCTTGCTGAGTGGTTTACTGAAATTTTTATTGTTTTCTACACTTACTGAAGCTCTTACAGGTGAAATGTCACAAATTGAAATTTTAGAGAGTTATCATGTGTTACCAGTAAAATCATTAGCAGTTATTACCTTTAGAGATTTTCTTCTCTTTTTGACATGTCCACTATCAAAACAAACCTGAATCCAAAGTGCAGAAAAGACCGTGAAGCTATTCAAACATTTTCCTCCCCCAGGTTTCATAAAGTCTTACTTAGTATATAAATTTATATATATAATATACTTTTGAACAAGGTGTTATACCTATACCTGCAATGCACAGGGCAGTGTGTGCAGCAATGTTTGCCTTCATCCTGGTATCAGGAAAACAGTGCAGTGGTAATTAGCTTAGCCTGAGAGGAGAACAATCAACATTGAATGATTACACCTGTCAAAATATAATCATCTACAAGAATTGTGATGGCTTCTGTGACTTCTTTAGTTGCCTTTATCCAGCTGCATATAAATATTACTTAGAGAAAATGTCATTCAAATCATGCTGCTGACAAGGTCATTAGGTCCTTCATATTATGTTGTTTTGGAATTTCAGAGCAATCTTTCTTGGTTTATGATTCCAGCTGTACTACACAAAACAAAATTGAAAAAAGAAATAAAAATGAGGGGGGGTAAGGGTGACTTTTAAAACTATCTAATAGGAAGCTGTTAAAAAATGGATTTATAAAAGAATCAGATTGCACTAGTGTATCATTCTAGAATAAACATGTAAGTCTGATCTTTGTTAGTCTAAAGTTCTATGACAGTGACAGCCATAGCAATTCTCTGAAGTCAAGTTTTTCACTTGCATCCTTCTTTTGCAGACTTCTGTTGACAGAAGTCTATTTGAAAATTCAACTACATTTTCATCTGTATCTGCAAAATACCAGAATTTCCTTAATACAACTTAGTACAGTTTAATACAATTGTGGCCCTAGTTGAAACTGTACTGCTAAATATTTTGTAACAAAAATAGTTAAGTTAGAGAATAAAAAGAAGGATAAGAAACTATCTTTGCCTCTTTCCAGGGATATGTTTGTGTAAAGACTCTGTTGTCCTAGTGACCCACTATGTTTGACTTCAGAAAAAATTCCCTATTATGAAAACTGAGCTTTTACACCTTCAATTTTAAAGCAAGTGTTTCTTTTCCTAGGTGCTATGGATTTAAAGAGTGCCCTGGGTCTATATGGCAGTTTTATCATACCCGCCCATTGTCCCTTCAGGCTCTTTTCTAGGTTAACTAATCCGAATACTTTCAGTCTTTCCTGCTAGGACAAGCTTCCTAGTCCTCAAATCTTCTTCTAGTCTTAGATCTTCTTGCTGTCTTCCAATCTTTCTTCAAGTTGTTGACAACTTTCTTGGAACTAATATTACAGCTAAAATTATATAAAGCCTAATAGAAGGATCAGTTAATGTATCTTGCGCCCAACTGCTTAAAGGGGATTTTAAAGAAAAAAATTTGGAGAGTCAGCAATTACCAAAGTGTAAATTGATTTTTTTTATTTTAAATGAAAGGCTCTCTGACCCATCAGATTCTTTCAGCTATATTTTCTATGATTCTGATAACATATTTTGTACTTTCGTTTAACATAATTCCACAGTAATTGTAATTGTAGTAATTATAGTGTTTATTGTCTACAGTCTGTAATTATGAAGTGTATTAAAAATACTTTTTCATCTAATAGTATGTGTAGGAACATTAAATAAAAGATCAGTGGAGTAAAAATAAATGAAGAATTTGCTGCCTTGATCTATTAAGCTGTTTTCCTTCTCTGAGTTAGAAAGTGTTAGAAAGGAGAATGAAGTGGTAGTTACGATTACTTTCCATAACCTTCCACATAACCAAGCACCAGACCCACATTTCCTTTCTTGTGCCAGTATCAGATATTTCTTGTGAAGAACAGGTCATCTCTGGCAATTAACTGGCATCATTTCAATATCAAGAAGTCTTGCTGATGTTCACTTCAATGCTTGAAAGCAAATACCAACTTAATTATCAGTGACCTGTCATTCCTTGAATGCCATCTGGCAAGGAAAGATATTTAGCCGGGAAATAAGTCCACTCAGACCATGAGTTTGACTTCACTGTGTTTTACACAGGTGTAAAAAGCTTGTCACCCTGAGCACCTCCATCTTTAGCAGGGCCCACTTTTCATGCTACATACTTGTCCATGATCCCCGCTGAAGCTGGGGAACAGAGGGTGTTGAGTGAGGGAATAAATTTCAGTTAAGGAAAAAAAGAAAAAGCATTTGTTCCTTTGCGTTGCAAAGACAGATAGAATTGAATTCACAGTTACACAAGCCTCTAAAATTGACCTGAAAAGCAAGTAACTCATAAATATTCTACTCCCATATCACCACTCTGTATCATAAATTTCTCTTTATATTAAGCATTTCAGCTTGTTTTGTAATGTTTCCTGTTGAGCAGTTTTGTTTCTGAGTATACTAGATGACAAAGGATGGAATGCATGCAGGGATAACTTACACTGGCAATCTTTGAAGAATGAATGGCTGTGTATTTTTGTTACGTTCTTAAACAATTCTCTTATATGCCTATATTTAACTTGTTTTTCTTGTGTCTAGGGAAGGATTTCTGGTAAGAAAACCCCAGCATTGTCTTTCCAAATATTTATTTTTTCATTCACAGTTCTTATATAAAGAATTTAAAATGAAGCTGAATTTAGTAGAAAAACCAGCACTTTAATTATATTTTAGTTTGCATAAAATTAGCATGGGTAGAAAAGAATATAAACAAGTATCCCCCTTGCTAAAAGCCATTGAGCTTCAGATTTTAAAAGGCTTATCTACACTTTATTGAAAACAGTACACTTCCTGTGTTTTACTTTTAGCTTCCACTATGTGCACCTGCCTAATGTTGCCAAACAAAATAAAGAGAAAACATCTTTCAAAGATAAAAATTGTCCATGTCATTAATAAAGATTGTAAAAGGAAAATATTTGATCATGTTTTTCTAATGTACTAGAATGCCTGCATTTCCAAATTCGACCCATTCTGTCTGGGAAATGTCCTTTTGATATTCAGCCCACTGCTGAATAGCAGAATATGTTAAGTATTTTTACAGATAATCTGAATGAGGTGTCACTTTTGTAACAGTTCTAAGAAATAGTTCATGGCAAGAAAACAGTACATGGCTCATCACTGATCACAAGACAAGGACAAAATTCAGTTAAAGTGAACCTTGGAGTCAATGGCTTTGAATGAGTATAGGTTTTCCTTAGAAATTAAAAAGCTTGAAGAGTAATTTCTCTGGAACTTTACTCTTTATAGCTTTTTAAGCTCTCCAGTGCCTTTTGTAGTCTTAACTTTTCTGTCATATATTTCCTTTCTGAAGTTGACTTGAATTTGAAAGCCTGAATGATAACAAATTGTTCTGCCTTTTCATACAACTTTGGTGTTTTCATGGAGAGCAAAATGTTCTGGTTTTGTATTTAAGATTGATTTTAGGAGACCATGACTTCCAGGAACCCTAAGGCACATTTTAAAATGAATCTTACTCATTTCTGTGCAATTACAACAGTAAAATGTTTATTCTTTAGGCTATATATTAATTCATATCCCTCTGCAGTAGGGTGAGGACTTTGTAACCGTGGCAATTTTGTCACATTATACTTTTAATTCTTTTTCTTTAGTAAAACAATTTAGCTAGTAAGTATTGGACTTGTTTTCTCTGTGCATCCATGTGTCCTAAGTCAGATTTAGTATTTTCTTAGATTTGTCATTTTTCTAATTAGAAGGAAACTTTCAAGATCTGCTAGAATGTGTTTTTAATATAGGATTGCTAATTTATGGCACTGCAAGGGCTGCAATATTTAAAAGAATTATAGATAACATAGAAAAAACATGTAAACTGTAAGTATGCTCTTTATTGGTCTTGGCAGAGCTGTCCCTTGGAGCTTCGACAGAATAAATGAGTTACTGTTTGCCATCTTGCAGACAGGAAGCTGAAACATAAGAAAATGTACATATTGCCCTAAGCTAAACATGTGGAGCCAAGGAATATTACAGAAAGTGATATACTTTAAAATATGTCATTTGATAGGTACTCATTTTAAAAGATTTTATATTTAGTCATGATAGTGCAACATTTTCTACTGACCTTTACATTAGTTAAGAACAATTAAAGAACCACAACAGAGATTTGAATGAAAATGAGCCCTTCACCTGGCTTGAGGGAGAGAACTCTCTGTAGTTGTTTTACAGCAGAGCAGGTGCATCTGATCCAGCTCTTGCTTTGCTCATTATTGCAATACAAAGGGTTTGCATAAAACCAACATAATTTTTTCCACTTAAAGGGATGCTTCCCAGCTTCTAGGTCTGAGGGAAGGTTGCCTGAGTCCTGGGCTGTCCTGCAGCCTGGCTTCCATCCCAGGTGTGAGGGAGGCTGGGAACCAGCACAGGTACAGGCAATGCAGGCACTGAGGGTCAGGCCAGTCTGTCTCAAAGGCTGAGACAGCTACAAACAGCAGGACCCAGCTCTTGATCTCCAGTGTTTGACTACTAAATGCCTCTCAAAATACAAAATGCTTATTGTGCTAACAGCAATAAAGGACAGAGAGGCTTGCAAATGAAATGGATTAGTTGCAATCTTAAATTTTAGAAGCATCTGAATAAAGATAAATAAAAATACTTGCAATTGCCCCTGTTAAAGTAGGTGACACCGTCAATCCAACTCTAAATGAACACCCATCCCTAACTAGATATCTTGTCATCTTCAGCACAGAAGTGTCCATTGTTGTAGCTCCCAGGCTCAAGGAAGCTACTGAAGTTATTTCTTGAAAAGTTAAGAGAAAACGAGATAAAAAGTAATCAATGCTGCAAAAAGTAATCATATGCTCAAACCAAAATCATAGGTACACCTAATTATATAATGTATATGTTTATACATGGATGAACCATGAGGTTTTCTTTTGATTTCAAATCATGTGGAGTGCTGGACAACATTGTGGAAGTGATTATCTATGTTTTAATAGAATTTTATTTCTTAAGCATAATTTTGTGAAGCTGACATGCTGCAGAAGTCAGTAGGTTTTAAAACACAGCTTCCTCCATTTACAAGTATATGCAGTAAAATGAATGCTGAGATAGTAAAGGATGGGACTAAATGGGTTCTAAGTGCTGAAGTGCTACACAATCAGATAAAAAGAGTTAAAACAAATACTCTTGGGGAAGACTTTCTCATTGTTTATGCCTTTTAGACTTGAAAACTTGGCAAACCTGCTGTGTAACTATACCTGCTGCCTGGAAAATAGCTTTTTCTTTTTCATTAGTTTAACTCAGGCTCTGATTTATTGAGCCGGAGAAGGATAAGGCAGCTTTAGCTCTGCCATTAACACCAGCTGAGGCCTGCATCACACAGTGTTGTGTGAATGCACAGCTTCATCCCATCACATCTGAACTGCAACAACCTGCAATCTTTTCCAGTAGTACCATAACTTTCTAGAAATTATTTATACCAGATATCTCCTAAGTTCTTTGGCTTTCTGTTTGTTTCTTTTCTCTGTGATGTTTTTTTTTTATGTTACACAATCAAAAAGGCTAAAATAAGAAAGGAAACAGGTATGTGTAACACTTAGCAAGAAACAATACAAATAACCTCCCTATTATCTGTGATGTACTAAAGAATATCAGAGAACAGATTAGGGGAAAATGCTGTAATAGCTTCACTGAATCTTGAAAAGCCCACTGTGAAAACATCAGAAATAAATAAATAAGTTGTCAGTTCAATGGCAAATTTGTTTAAACATCTGTGTGTATCAGAATAAATGCATATAATTCAAGATCTCTGTAGTTACTAAACTTAGTATAATCCATCTCTACATGACTTTTACATTAATATATTTTGGTAGCTTTTCAGGTTACTATCATATAGCTGTTGCGAAATATTCTAGTTAACTTCACCTTCTGAGCACTGGATCCAGCACTGCTTTTGTTGTGGAATTCAACCAACTTTTAGCCTACCGAGGTAACCCCCTGACTGCCATGTACTTACAAACAGCCCATAAATTTCTCAGTGAGCTTTTTGTTTCTTGAGCTTTTTTCGTCAGAGGGAAAACAGTTTTCTGTCCCCTTGTAGGAAGCAGATATTTACTTTCCTCCCCCTCAGTCTTCAGGGCTTTTCTGGTGGTTCGTTTATCACCAGCAGAATGAAGAACTGGTGTTATAGGCCACTGTCAAAGGTTTTTTCCTTAGTGGAAGGGATAATGTGTAATTTTCTTTCTTGGCTTGAAATAATGTAGTGGGAATAAAAGCTACTGCATCCAAATGGTTTTTCTTAGCTGCAATGTTTGAAGTCCATGTTTATCAGGATATTAAGCAAAGAACCCAGCTGGTTTGTCTTCAAAGATAAACTAGAGAAAAGCTCCCACATTTAGCTTGCTGTTTCCCCTAGTTTAAATTTTTGAAAGTGTTCAATCCAACTGGTGTTGAAAGATGGGAGATGTCAGAGAAAACCTAATGTCTGCATTGTAGTGAGGGCAGAGGTGGAGAGCAAATCTGCAGCATGTTATTTCTTCACTTTTGATAACACATGTTAAAGAAAATGTGCTTTAGAGTTATAGGGTATTAGAGCACTTCCAGGCTTTTCAGCCCAGACCTGTGGTAGTTCTGCAGTTCTGTTTGTTATCTTGCAGATAAGAAGCCAGAAACAAATGCAGACGTGAATACAATAGCATTTAATGCTTTTTCCTTCCTTGCAGTGCCAGCACATAAGATAAAGTGAGCTTTACCCTGTGGGAACTTATCTTGAGTGACACAATGCTTTTTATCTGCCACACTATTATGAGTCTCACATTATGCATTGCAAGCTTTTCTACTTTCTTCTCTTCGGTTTCTTTAAGCACTACACTTGACGTTTAACTTACTAAATTGTTATGCTGTGGAGTTAGCCAGTGTAGCAGATCTTGACAATAATGGCATTATACAGTAAAACAGTTCAGAAGTGTCACACTGTGTCTTGACCATCTTGACTGCACTGGTGAGATCAGTGTAGTTGGGAGCCCTTGACACTTATATTTGTGCTTAGTCGTGAAGCAGTCTACACGGATCCCTTGGCTTCTGGCAGTGGATTCATTCATGCCTGATTCTGAGTGTACCTTTGATAAGCTGACCACAAGTTCACTGTCTCTCACTGTCGTCTGCTAAGCTTTTCAAAACTTGTTCAAAACCTCAGATGAGCCTTACATCACTAGTGGGTGCTGGGGGATAGAAGTGCCAGGGTGGCCCTTTATGCAGCATTACAGTGAATGCATTTCCCTGGGCAAGTGCTTGGCTCCTAGAAATGCATGAGGAAAGCCCATCCTCAGTTATTGTCACTTTTTTCTCACCTTGAGCAATGGTCCTAAGTGTGAAGGAACAGACAGGATCTTAAAGGGATCCCTGCTGAAGCCTCAGCTTCTCACTGTTTCCTCCCTTCTCCCCTTGGAAGTTTTAAGCTTTTGTTTTTAATGTTTGTAAGAACTGAATTTCCACTGAGAAGTTTCTGCTTTTATCCCAAAGGCACCCTGAGAACATATGATAAATAACACTTAACAGCATGACAGCAAGCTTTCCCTCTTCTTTTTTCAATGTTCTTTAGTTACATTTCTCTCATCTCAGCATATTCTCATTCTCTCCACACAGGAATTTGAAATGGTTGCCATATCTCTTAATAAGATGGAGCTAATCAGTCCCAACAAAAATCATTACAGAAAATGATAATGGCAAAAGCATTTATTTGAGTTCTTTCATTATGTCTCCTGGAGTACTAATTTAAAACCACTGAGTCTAACCCAGAGCAAAATACAATTCATGCCTTCTCCCACCTTATGCTGAGCTCAGACTTCGGTGACACAAAATGGTTTATTCAGCTTGAGGTGAAAGGTAGAATGGTAAATGTCACAAGGAGTAAAGATTGGTAAGAAAATATCATCACGTGTTTATTAGTTGGGGGATAGAGTAACTTTATGCATGGGTAGATGTAGCTGAATTAACCTGTCTCTGGTGTTTTCAGTGGTGTGGCTATAAGGAAGGGTGCTGTGTCTTTATAGGTGGATCCCAGATTGTTTATGTCTTTAGAGACATCATTAGTAAGTCGTGATTTCTTCAGTATCTGCTGGTGAACACGGAAAACTTCCATTATAAGACATGCACTATACTTTTTTTTTAGTCTACATAGTCTACCACTTCTACCACAGCCCTTGTGCTGTTGCTCTGAATGAGGACGTAGTGATTAAAAAAATCAAGTAAAAAAAAAAGCTGTGGAGAGGAGATGCAGTCTCTTTGACCATGATGATGCAGACATGGTGAAGTAGAGATGAGATAGACTTGCCACTGTTGTGTTTAGGAATCTGCACTCAGAAAAAACCCAGTAGAAAAGAGAAAAATCTCTGAATTTCATGTAACAGCCTAAATTAGTTGTTCAGCATTTCTCCTAGGCTGAAACCGAGTTCTCAATCTAAATCCATATGTTTTTCAAGACAGTGGGAGAGAGGTGAAGGAAGTGATAGTGAGCATGGTCACAATATCTCAATCACCCACCACAAAACCACTAAAAGAAGGGGGTTTATAAAAAGCTCAGAGAAAGGAGGTAAAGGGCTTGAATGACAACTTGAATGACAACAATGTTGACTTGGTTAAGAATTATCTTTTTTTCTCAGCTGATGTGAAAAAGGAGTTTGGCTACATTACATGGACCAAGAGAAAATTACCTGAAATTTTTTTGGGAATAATTGAAAAAGCATCTTGCTTCATAGAGGTGAAATCTTTGCGGTTTTGCTAAAGTAATGATCTAGTACTTTTTCACCTTTAGATTTGAAATCTCAGTTCCTTGCAATAAGAAATGAAAATGGCCACAAAGGTTGGAGGCTTAGACTTTGAAATCTCACAATTGTCATTAAAGAATGCCAGCATATGAATATTTTATTAAATTTTATTGTTAACAAATGAAAAATAAAAAAGGCGACGTCAGTGTCTTGATAACTTGCAATGACAACATAAAACTGAAAAATGAGGGGAAAAAGATGGAATACGTAATTTTGTGTTTGTTCTAATCATGTATGGTTTTTTAGCCGTCAGTGATATCTTGGAATAAATAAGTTTTTATAATATGCACATATATTTGAACAAAAAAAGCCCAGAGATTTCTTTCTGCAGCAATATATTGGACAGTTGCTTCATTATGTTTTGTAAGCTACTTAATCCAAAGTAGAGTTTCATAAAACAGTGCCAGAAATCACAGGTTTTTTCTGCATCTTATTTATGTTGTCATAAAATGAAGTGCATTGACCTCAAGTAAAGCTCTCTAAGCTGCTTGAAAATATATTCTTTAGCTAGCAATTTCTTTTAATGTTCTCTTCTCAAAGCCGATTCAATTTCTGTAATCTCAGACTATGACTAAATGTCTCCATGTACAACTGCTGAGATACTTCATGGAGAAAAACATGAGTTTGTAATCAGAACAAATAAATTATTCATATATCTATGCTTGACTAAATAAATTGTTTGATAAACTGAACAAACTGAGTTGTGTTTCTTGCTAGGTACAGAGATATTATTTCATATGACTTTGGGAAAGAGTCTTTTATTATATATTGATTTAGTATAATTTTCATCTTATAGTTGAGCAAATTTTAAAATTAGCTTAGCCTACCATATAATACTTCTTTATGAAAAGAAAAAATTATTTTCACACTATGGTTTTGGAGCTGCTTTTGAAACCTCAATTTATACTGAGCAATAATGGCCCAGTGGGACCACTTAATTAAGGACTACCTGGCTCAGAGCTCCAGACTTGTATTTATATCATAATTCAAATAGAAATTAAGCAGTCCAGTAAGGTCTTAAAGATGCTTGAAACTAGAAATGGTAGGAAACTTATATTCGTTTGTTGTTTATTGACAAAATTCTTTGCCACTCCAGCTGTGGTAAAGAATCAAGGTGGATTTTGACAAGATAATGCTGATCAGACAGTTGTTCATGTCTTATGTACATGCTGGGTAATATATTTTGTTAAATGGGCATGAAATTCCAATGTTCTTAAATGTTTTCTTTACTCTCTTCACACTGGACTGTTGTACCACAAACCCTCTGTGCTGTTGCATTCATCATCCTTCCTGCTTTGCCTTCCATTAAGTGCGAATTTGTTTCTTAGTCAGACTCATTAGGTTGGACTTGATGATCTCAGAGGTCTTTTCAAACCCAGTTGATTCTGTGATTCTGTGACTTCTCTACAACTGCATTCTGCGCTTCACTTTTCTTCTCTCTTTCTAACTTTACTGTTTCTGTGCTGTACAGTTAATCTACCAAGAATAAATCTTAGAGTTATCCTCTGTTTCTTCTGCAGAACCATGACTTAGAATTTTAAATTCTGTATTTCTGGACTATTACAGTTCTGAGTTGAGCACTGGGCCACATTACATTACAGAATGAAAAGAAAATTTTACAATGCTACTTGGTGACCTGAGGAAAAAAAGCAACACTGAGATACAAGTCAGGTATCCCGTGAATTCTGACAGCAGAAAACACATAGGATTCAAAAATAAAAATTGTAACAGTTGTTTTAATAATGTAAAAATGAAGTATAACCTCTTTCATGGCAGTGTAGTTTCAGACAGCAGCCTCTGCTAACAGATTTCAACGAAAAAAACCAGGACCTACTTTGTTCTAATACACACTGATATTGTCACACTGCTCACTGTGATGAATATTGTGAACTAGCAATGGAAATTATTGTCTTTGTCTGTGAAATGGTCTTCAGGTACGACATTCCACTATTTCATTTTTCCTGGTGAACCTCAGGATGTTACATTTGCCTCATGAATTTCTGAGGAATTTTAGGCTCTGCTTTTTGTATGATTTCAAAATTTCAGTATTACATGCAAAAGTCACTTGGGATGTGTACATCTGTGAACTGAAATGCCATGGCCTTTGAAGATGGAGTTTCATTTGTGTAATTCCAGTATTTATTGCTATTACTTTATTACTGTTACTAGTTTTGTGGCCTCAGGATTATAGACATAACAATGAAAACAAATCACAGTGATGACAGATGGTTATTTAAAAGCCATAAAATGTCTTCCTATTCATGTGATACTTACTCTGCTTTCTACAAAATTTTTTGAATTTCCTCTACAAGGTTTTAAATAAAGGAATAATTCCTTTGACCAGCAGAGAGCAGCAGTGATATACTATATAAGGACTTGAGTCAGCCCTTGCAAAATCCTATTACTGGCTTGAGGGATAGATAATATTGTGTAGATAATAATCATGATCAAGTGTTTGTGGGAAAAATATGTTGAGATGAAAGCAATAATGGGCAAAATATGCCACCTTTTAATTGAATTCTTTTATAAAATCTCTTTATTTAAAATACTTTATGTTCAATTTCTTATTTGTCTATATGAAAGTTAGAAAGGTTTATTACTTAGCCTGAACTGTTTTTAAGTCACCCTAATTCGGATTAGGTGATTGTTTTCTTGTTGATCTGAAAATTTGCTCTGGAGTTTCACTGCTTTTGCTGGGCATGTGTCTATAGTTTAATCTTACAGTAAAATTTTAGCCCCATAAATGTCAATAGGAGTTTTTTTCCACTGACTTATATGAAGTCAGGGTTTCAGGACATATAACTAGAATATGTGTTCCCAACACTAACGAATATTCGGTTCTGAGGCATACTACATGTAGCTTGGAGTAAAAATCCTGTCAAACATATGAATGAATTTCTACCTAGGAACAACCACCCCTTGGCACCAAGTATTCTGCCATTCAGATCTACCCATGCTGCACCAAGCTGAGGCCTTTCTGGGTAAGGGAGTCCAGGCTGCTTCATGCTTACAAGTTTCAAAGGAGCTTGGATGGCAGCAGCACTTACCTGCTTACATTGAATCACCTCTGTTACTGCCTGTCACCTGAATAAGAAATTCTGAGGTCTAGACTAGAAATACTGCTTGAATTTAGGTTACACTAGACTTAGGCAATGCTGGAGAGAAGGCGTTACTAATTTTTCATATTCTTAACACAATGTGAATTGCACTAGCTCTTTCCTTTTCTGAGCGTTAACTTGTATTAAGTTCTTTTTGCTTCAGCATTTATATTGCAAAGTAGGAGCAATGGTGTCACAGAGATTTTATAAAAGTAAATTTGGTCATGTTTATGAAGCACTGAGGTTCTATTATGATGCACTCTACACAAGCTAATGAGAAAAACATTACTCTTTTCCTACAGAACAGGTCTTGAATAGTTTGCAACAAATTAGTTGTGAGACCACAGACTGGATAAATAAGGGGAAAGAAAATATTATATAGCTCTTCATTTAATGAGTACCATCCTTTCTGTAAATGTAACAACTAAAGGTCTTGCAGGAAAATAATGAAATCCTGTAATTAAAGATTGTATCAGCACTCATATGCCTAAAGCACCTAGCTTAGAACCTAGAGTTCTATGGGAAATTTAATTCTGACATTTCATCACATGAATGCATGATCCTGCAACCTAAGTAGTATTCTTTTAATATATTTTTTTTACTGCAATGCATTTAAATTAGGAATGGAACAGGTTTCACTGATTAAATTATAATTCTTGCCATTTATTTATTTATTTCTATTTAATTATTTGGAGGATTATTAAAAAAATTACAAGCACCATTTCATGAATCGGCTGTGCATTAATATTATCTTCACATTTTGTTAAATGTAAAGACATTTCTGTCATTGCCATAACTGTTGTCAAGGCAGTATTTGTATTGAACAATACACTGATAGAATGAGATATATTCCCATATGGGAGGAGATTACTGCCTTTACAAGTAGCAAGAGCAAACCATAGAAAAGGAGACATTTAAAATGGAGGTTAATCAAAAAAAATGAGGTGCGTGGAAATGTCATGTTGATTCTGACAGTGGATTTTCTGTCATTTAATTAATTGTATTTATAGATGGAGTTTTGTGCAGAAAGAATTAGCAATACAGAATTTAATGAAAAAAAAATTAACAAGGATGTTAAATATTGGGTAAGGGAAGAAGAGTGTGGTGGGCCACCAGAGAATGAATGGGAGCAGATGGTCCTAAGCACAAAGCGAGTAACAGGGAAGGTTATCCTTCAGCATCTTTTATAAACTTTCTATATGGTTCAGAAATTACTTTCTTGATCCTTCAAGCTTTGATTAACATTTTATTCAAATTCATTAATACAGAGCGTAAAAATTAAATTAAAAGGGAAGATTAAATTAAAATGTTTACATTTGCTACAGTCTGCCACTAGTGCAAAATTCTGCATGCAAATGTTTTTTTGCACACACCCAATGCAGATGAGGGGGATAATTAAATATGAAGCTGCATATTTTTACCTTTTTTCCCAATTTTCTTGTTTCTCAGGTGTTATTTAAACAAATAGGGCTGTTGCCTGTTTCATTTCAACTTCTGCCTTGCCAGGATATTCGAGCACTGGGTTGAGCGCTCCTGTCTCTGCCCTGGACAGGTTCTGTCTGCAGATCTTGCTACCCTGCACATCCCTCACCTGATTACTGTCTTGTGAAGACCTCACTAGTGTCTGCTTCATGCTGCTTTGAAAATCTCCCCTACCTTTCAGGTGGAGCAATTTTGTTAATTATTTTTCTTGATTATTATTTTAACTTCCTGAGGAGGTGATAGCCAGAGAAAAGTCAATGGCTGTGAGCGGAGATTGCCACAGTACTTCGTGTGGGTTTCTCAGTATGGATGAAATAATAAATTGTGTAGGACCTAAAATGAACCTTCTCCACATCCAGTGTCAAGGGCTTGACTGCCCTGGACACTTTTGTCTTTTACTTCTTTCTTTGCTTTTTCACCTGGCTGGACACTTTCGAGGTTACCCAAAAATGGTAATGTCAGCCTGCAGTAAGGTGGCATGTGCCTGCTCTCTGCTTGCAGATACTCTGAAGCAATGGAAGCATCTCACTGAGCTCTCTAATGGAATTTTCATACCTTTTCTTTTTTTTTTTTTTATGACCCGAGAGGTCCTTTTGATCTGAATACATATTTCAGCTTGATTTAAAAAAGCATATCTAGGTTCTGATAAATGAAGTCTGTGAAAACTGCCCCTAAAGTCAGAAATTCTGTTATTTTGGGTCAAGGGTCAACATGTCATTTTGTAGTTGGATATTTTGGAAAGATGTAAGTGGCTTGTTTGTGTCTGTTTTATTCAAAGTGACATAAATCATCAGTATCTCCATTGTCCTTGCAAGAACAGTACTTTACAGAGTCTTTCTAATATTACTTGACATTTTTTCAAATGTATTCATAGAAAGAGAACTGTGAGGATAATCTTGGTAATATTATGCATGTACTTGTCGAAACATTGCTTAGTTCACCTCTATATTACTTTTTATTGTATGTAATTATGTTAGGTACAGTTAATGGCAGATTGTATGTTTCTTAATAGTTGTATATTTTTTAATAAATATAGCTATAATGTAAGTAGACTTTTTGGAATTTTTGTGCTCTCCATGGGGCTGCCCACAAATAAACACTGTTCCTTTTAGATTACATTTCACATATATGATGAGAAATATATAAAAGAATACTGTAAATATTTTCCTTTTGAATAACTTATAACTTATTCTTTCTAATGTTCATACTTAATCTGTCTTCACAAACTAACCTTGTAATTTGTTTTTATTTCATGTTTTAGTTCCTGCTTGCAGCTCTTCGTAACACAAAAGAATGAACAAACCACCATGATTTACTTTAATCTTTAGCCTATTAAATCTTGCACTTGAAGGTCACATTTAAGCACAGGCAAATCTATGTTTCTTTGATAAACTTTAATTCTACAAATAAAATGTGATTGAAACTAAATTGTAGAAGGATTTAATTTTAAAATTTCTTTCTTCTTCATCTGGTAAATATTGGTTGAAGGGAGAATAATGAGAATTTGAAGTTACTTGTTCTCCAGAGTGCAAGAATAGTTTTTATATGGCTTTCTTAGAATGTTACAAGAAGATACCTAGTGGAAATAGTAAAACTGTGTGCTTATAGCAGGAAAATAAAAAGTCAGTGAAGGTTAATAGAAATTATTAGCAGAATGGGGGAGATTTCAGTGTAAAGCAAGATGAGAAGAAACCTATTGTTTACTGTAATTAAAATTCAATAAGGGAAACATTCCCTTCCCGATTTAGATTTTTATGTCAAGATTATACTTCTTTCTAGAAAAACTGAATGGGAAAATTAAGTTTAATAATAAAGGATTGGAGGTAGTGTATTATGTGTTAAACCACAGAATTATAAGTGATAGTTCTAATTAGAAAGATGGGGAAAAAAACCCATTCCTGCTTTTCAAAGTAATTTCTGTATTACAGATAGGATATGGGAAGAAAGAATGCAGAGAAGTGCAGAGAAGTTCAGAGAAGGCTTTGAAAATTTTTTAAACATTTCTAGTATAAATATCTAGGAATATTCTTGGGACCAACTATTTATTTCTTAAAGTCGTAGACATCAGTGGGAATCCATTAGACCAATACTGAATATTTCTGGAACAAAAATACTGAAAGCAGTTTTAAAGAAGTTTAAGAATCACAATGTTACCAGAAACTTCCATGCAATGAAAGAAAGAAGAGACTTTTTCCTTCTATTACTCTTACAGTCTAATGATTTTTATTTTATGGGTGATGATTTAGCAGAAAAAATGCAGGTGTTGCTCTGAAAAAATCTTTTCCTTTGTGCTGTATGAAGCAGACAACTCTGAGAGCCAACAGGTGTGTCAGAGGACAGATCAGGGGCACCTGCTTCCTAATTCATTATGGTTTCTGCTGGTTTGCACCTGGGCTGTGGGTTTGGCCTGTTGTCTTTAAAGACCCTGCCCCTCTCTGTGGTGGAGAGGTTGGCTTCAGTAAGGCACAGTGCTATACTGAAGTAGAACACTTGTCCAAGCAAGAAAGGTCCTTTAGCGTCAGAGGTGAGTGAAATTGGTGGATTTGTCAATCTGTAGCTGGACTAGAGATTGGCTGATTGGCACAGGAAGTCATCATTATTCTAGAAAATGAGTGAAATAGAATTTTTGCTGCAGGCAAAAGGATGAGACTCTACATCTCTCAAATCTAGTTGCTTAGCTAGTATGTATTGGTTGAGAGTGGGATGGGCTAAATCTCCCATGGGAAATAAAAGAACTAAAAGAACTAATCTCTATCTTACCTTATAAAAGAGCAGCTTGTTGGCATGTGGTTCAGCTGTTTAGGCTGCAGCCACCTTTATGGCAACCCTTGAGTGCCTTGAGCCCCAAGGAAAGGCAGGATTGGAAATATTCTTCTCTTCTGTGCTTGGTGTTGGACTGTTCAGCTAAACTTTAACTCAGTGAACCTATCTAAATGTTCAGTGAGATTCTTTGGCTTTGTGTGAGTTTTTTTGGTGGATACAAAAGCAATTGATTTTATCTCAGAAAGGTTTAAAAACATTCCCCTGGTCTTAAAATGCAGCAGATGCTGAATAGATGAGAAATGTGAGTTTCAAGACTTGGGCTTCAGAAGAAATATTCTGAGAAGTTTAATCTAGAGAAATAATTTGGGTTATTGTGACAGAGAAACCACTTGGTGAAAAAGAAGCAAAGCTAGCAATTAAGAAGCAAGTCGTTATACTGTATTGATGGTGGAGCTGTGGGAAGGAAGAAGAATAACTTATTGTGCTGCGGCTGTGTATGTGTGAACTAGAAATACTCTAAGATTTGCATCTTTACCTGATTTTTTCAGGGTATTTATTCTACTTTTTACTTTCTGAAGGTGAAACCTTAAATCTCTTTAACAGCATGTGCAAACCTAGATGTGCTGCTTCAGTGTGGTAAAATATCTGAAAATTTGTTTACATGTTCAGGCTGCTCTAATTAAATTTAAATCTGCTTTTAAAAGGATTTAATTAGAGTGAAGCAAGTGTTCTGCAGATAGTTTAGTATTTGCTTAAATTGTTTATATTGCTTTGCTTAATATATAAACTTAAACTATAGACACATTATGTCTTCTTAAATTGTCAGTTTCAACTAAGAGCTTATCTGGAAGTGTGTAATATCTATTCCTCTTACATTGTAATTGCCAAGTAAAAAGTACACTTGGATTAAGTAACATTGTTCCAGAAACCTTTCAAATACGTTTTGTTATGTTATCCATTCTGTAAAGTGTTACATGTAACTAGTGAGATAGAAGACGTCATTATATACTGGATATTAAGAATTTCTCATATGCAGGTCTTGACATGTTTTATATTAAAATTGTTTCAATCTTGTATCAAAACTGGATTTACACAGTGAAAAAGTTCTTAGAGATCTTGTACCTTGTGTCTAATGAAGAGTTAAAATTTATTTTGCTAGAAGACTTATCAGATCAAAGGGCTAGAAAAAGAGTGTATCTGTTCCCTCTGTTCTTGCCAAGAAGGGGTGCAAGGCTGGCTGTCAAGAGTGTAGCAAAGAGTTGGCAGTGGATCTGAGATGGACACCATGTACCAGAAAGAAGCAGCCTCAGAATTTCTAAGTTTGGCTGCTTAATTATATATGAAAAGTTTTGGGGTTTTTTTCCACAGCAAAAGAAGTTTGGTTGGTGAAGAACAAAGAGAAGACTTCTAGCTCCCATTAAAAGAGAAAAAAAGTAGACTATTTGTGATTAGAATGTCAGGGATGTTGCTAACACATCATATGCTGTGCTGTTTGTTCAGTGTGGAGTTTTAGAATCCCATAAAAATGTCTTGCCTAGTGGCAAGGTGCATCTAGCTATCTGAAAACCTCAACATTCATAGCAAAAAAGAAACAAGAATTACAGTGTTATGGAATATGCTAAATCATATAGTATCTGATAGCTTAGGCTGGTATATTAATTTGCACTATTCACTGTCTGTTTTGAACAAGTTGCACTCTTCTTTCATGTAAGAAAAACATAAAAGGTGCTCATTTTCCTCTTCAGGGAAATTAGTCTAAGATTAGACCTTCTTCCTTTTTAAAGAATTCTCTGACATTCCAGATACACAGGAATTCGTATATTGCAACTTAAACAATTAGTCTGATCCCTTGAAAGATCAGTAGTCTCACATTCAACCAGATTCATTACAGTTTGTTTGCCATTCTTCTTAGTCATTTAGCTAAGCTGTTTCATGTTCTTGCGGGAGTTGTTGTTGTTGTGTTCCCAGAACTATTTACTAAGGCTTTGGACCACCTTAGGAAGATATTTAACTATTTTAAAATTAGTAAGATATAAGTAACTAAAAATTCTCATCATGTGTGTTAATGGCAGGTGTTGTGGCCCTGTAATCCTGGACTCAGGTGTGTAACTCTTATTGCCCTTCACAATTGAAGATTTCTCTGTTAATCACTCAGAAACATCACAACTTGATGTTAGTTTTCGAACTGTGTAGTACCCTTAGGAAAAATCAGACAGTTCTGCTACATAATGCTTAGAAATATACAGCTGTTATCTCAGAAGGTGTAAGGTCATATACCTACTTGCAGAACTTTTATATGAGGGCAATGGTGTACTTTCCTCTGGGCTCCCTGTCTTCCCCTGACTGAACTGGTATTCAAGCTACAGCTGTGTCTTTCTTCTGAATAAATCCACTTAATCTTCTTGGATATCCAAGAGAGCCAAGAATAATCTTGCTCTTTAGATTTGACCTTTTGGTTAAATAAACACACATCATTCATGAAAAATTAATGTCTATAGAAGCAATACAGTTTTTTAAAATTTGAGAATGCAGAAATAAGAGTAGAAATAAGTGGCTGTTACATTTGCAGGGACTTTAAAATTTCTTAATTTTTATTTTACCTTTTAGTGAAGAATTATGAACTTGCTTGTGATGAAAAAATAGAGTCCTACAAAGATTTTATTGAGCTGAAAGCTGGAGAGGGACTTTTTTCAAGAGTATGTTGTGATAGAATAAGGGATAATGGCTTTAAACTGAAAGAGAGTAGATTTAAATTAGATACGTGGAAGAAATTCTTCACTATGAGGGTGGTGAGGCACTGGAATAGGTAGCCCTGAAAAGCTGTGGATGCCCCATGCCTGGAAGCATTCAAGGCCAGGCTGGATGGAACTCTCATCAGCTTGGTGTAATGGAAGGTGTCCCAGGCCACAGCAGGGGGTTTGGAACTAGATGATGTCATAGTTTGAAATTGGCCCCCCTGAGAGGCTGGGGGGGCCCAGAGGCGATTGGGTGCCAGGACAGTGTTCCCTGGAGAGCCAGTCACCGTCCATGTTGTTCGCTTCTGCTCAAAATCATATATCACAGCCCCGGAAGCGGTTGGCAGCTCTGTCTTGGTTGTTTTGGCTGTTGGTGTCTGCTGGGTGTAGGTGTTGAAGGCCAGGGGGTGGCTGGGCTCCCTCTCTCCCCCTCCGGGGGGAAGAGGGGAGCCCTGCAGCCCCCCTAACTCTGCCTCTAGGCCAGAGTTAGAGACAGCATTGGAATGAGTGCATGTTTGTGAGGGATGCGACTCACAAACAACTGGTAAGTGGGAGAGAGAGAGAGAGAGAGAGGTCGGCCTTGCGGCCAGGCCCTCTTCTTCCTTCCCCACCACCTTTGCAGCCAAGCTGCAGAGGAGGGCTGGTTTTCCCTCTCGGTGTTTAGTGAGAGTGGATGTGAGGCTCAGCATTTAAGCAGAGCCAAGTGGACGGGCTGATAAATCAGCTTGGCGCTCGGGAAAGGACAACCAAAAACTAAGCTAAACAACACTGCTGCGTGTAGTTTAGCTTATCAAGCGTAACTACACTGCTGCGTGTAGTTTAGCTTATC
>NW_016690180.1:17092222-17148311 GCF_001604755.1 Lepidothrix coronata
GATAAGCTAAACTACACGCAGCAGTGTAGTTACGCTTGATAAGCTAAACTACACGCAGCAGTGTTGTTTAGCTTAGTTTTTGGTTGTCCTTTCCCGAGCGCCAAGCTGATTTATCAGCCCGTCCACTTGGCTCTGCTTAAATGCTGAGCCTCACATCCACTCTCACTAAACACCGAGAGGGAAAACCAGCCCTCCTCTGCAGCTTGGCTGCAAAGGTGGTGGGGAAGGAAGAAGAGGGCCTGGCCGCAAGGCCGACCTCTCTCTCTCTCTCTCTCTCCCACTTACCAGTTGTTTGTGAGTCGCATCCCTCACAAACATGCACTCATTCCAATGCTGTCTCTAACTCTGGCCTAGAGGCAGAGTTAGGGGGGCTGCAGGGCTCCCCTCTTCCCCCCGGAGGGGGAGAGAGGGAGCCCAGCCACCCCCTGGCCTTCAACACCTACACCCAGCAGACACCAACAGCCAAAACAACCAAGACAGAGCTGCCAACCGCTTCCGGGGCTGTGATATATGATTTTGAGCAGAAGCGAACAACATGGACGGTGACTGGCTCTCCAGGGAACACTGTCCTGGCACCCAATCGCCTCTGGGCCCCCCCAGCCTCTCAGGGGGGCCAATTTCAAACTATGACAATGATCTTTAATGTCCCTTCCAACCCAAACCATTCTATGATTCTGGAGAACTAGTTCAAAGCCTGTGATGAAATGCAAACTTTCATTAGACTTGGGAGTCTATTACCTCCATGATTTCTCTTTTGTCCAGTATTTACCCTAATGGCTTTTCCTGCATACATGCCTCATTCCCAAGTGCAAACCTTGTGGCTATGACAGAACTGATTTTTTTTTCATGAGTCCTTGTTTTCTTTGTGTGAAAAATGTGCTGCTCATCATTAAAACTGTTTCTTGATTTTAAGTTGCTCTTAGCTGAAACTTGCTCTCAGCATGACCACAGAACATAAATATATATATGTATGCACACATATACGTATTATTATGAAAAAAACATGTAAAGTTACAGTTTTCATCAGTTACAGTTTTTCATCAGTCAAATTTAACTTGAAGTCTACTTTGCCACTGAAATTGAAAAGATGACTAACAGTCCCTGTGAAGAGCAGCATGATAAAAAATGAATAAAAATGGCTATGGCCTACTGATTTTTTTTTTTTTTTTTTGAAGAGTGCAAAAATGTAATATATTTCAATATATTTCTCTCCAGTATATTGGACACAAAGCTTAGTTTCCCATGTGAAACCAGGAGAACCTAGAATTTCTTTTATTACTCAGCTAGAAATGCAATTTCTTTAATGTAGAGAACAATAGATACTTGATACTCTTCTTTTTGTAGTTTTGGGGGGTTTATTTTATGAAAAAGTTGGGATTTCCCCACCCTTCCTCAATTCTTCCAACTTTCCTGAAGTAACTCTAGGAAATAACTGTACTTTGGCCGTAGAACATCAGAAGTGTGTGACTGGAGTCACTGTCAAGAAAGGCAGATAGGATTCTTGTTTAGTTGCAAGGATGATGGGCAATACTTGCACAGATGAATATCAAGAATATCTGTTTTTCAGAAGCTTTCCAGCTCAAAATTCAACATTGGTTTATATGTTTTCCTTATGCTAGATTAATTTAATAGCTCACGCAGTGGGTCAGTTCCCAGTGCCTAACCCAAGTTTCCTTTACTATACAGTAAGCCAGTTACTTCTCAAACTGCCTTAGATGTAGAAACCTTGTAATTGTTCATTCTTTTTGTAATATCACTTCAAACACTTGCATACAGCTCCCATATATCTTCACCCTTTTTCTCTCCCTAAGCCCAGCTCTTTCTCACAAATCACATTTTCTAAGCTTATTAATTTTCTTGTCATACTCTCAGCTTGACCTAATTTTATGTGTGTCTTTATTTGACTAAAACTTGTCAGAGTAATCCAGTGGAAATTCTCCTGCAGCTCATGACATTCGACAGAGCAGGGTCAGTTTTTACAATGCATAGTTCAATCTGTTTATCAGAACTTTCCCTGCAGTACTGCTGCTTAGCCTTTTATTTCCCAGTCTGATTTCCTTAAATGTGTGGTATGATTTTGAAGGATTTTTAACATTCTCCACTTAAAGTGTTAAGTATAAAACCGTCTTGGAGAAGATCTTTGGGTGAGACACTGGAGATTGTGAAGGAACTGATTTTTAAGAATATTTTTGTGTCCAAAACTATGAATAAGATACTACTAAACATTTAATGTATAAATGTAAAAGTAAAAATACATTAGAGAGCAGAATAAACATTACATTACCAATACTAAAAGTATTGTGAGGGAAAAAATCATCCCAAATAATAGTAATAAATCCGCTGGATTAATAAAATTAGCTTTTAATTAATTTATTTTGATAGTCATTCTCTTACATGTATTTGCAAGCAATTTAAGTAAGAATATGTTTCAACATTGCATACTTTTATTTATTTCACTTGTTTTTAGGGGATTATTTAGGTATTCTCAGTGACCGTACTGACTCATTTCACTGTATATGCCAAAACTTCTCTCTGTCAGTCATATGCTTATATGAGCCCTTTGATCTGAACTCACCCTCTCTACTGAATCTACTGTTCAAACATCTTAAAAATATGTCCTCTATACTCTTCAATGGAGTCTTTTGAAATGCATAGTCAAAAAGGTAAGATTTTTTTTTATAACCAGCTTATTCTAGCAGAGGTGGTACTCTTGCCTATATTTTAGCAGGGCCTGTTGCAATAGGACAAAGGGTAATTGTTTTAAACTGAAGGAGGGGTCAGTTTGGGTTAGAAATAAGAAAAAAGGTGGGTTTTTTTACAATGAGAGTGATGAAACACTGAAACAGGGTGCCCAGAGAGGTGGTAGATGCCATATACCTTAAAACATTCAAGCTCAGGCAGGATGAGGCTCTGAGCAACCTGGTCTAGTTGGCGTCCCTGCTCATTGTAGGGGGGTTGGACTACACGACTTTAAACGCTCCTTCCAACCCAAACTATTCTGTGATTATATGATTAGAATCCTAGAATATAGGATTCTATGCATTATATAAAATACATAGAGCGACTTAAACTTGACAATAATTGCTTTTTTTTGTTTGTGCTGCAAGGAGCTAGGATGTCCATGCCCTATCGATAAGGGTTGCCTCTGTCAGCCTCACCATTCACCAGTCCCTCCTCTTCCCTCTGTTTCTGGGCATATAATGCTACCACATGTTCTGTGCTAGTTCTGTTGTTCTATTCCTTATCTGTTCATGTGCACAACCAGATCAGTTCAGTAACTTGCAGAAAACTACTTCAGCACAGAAAGAGATTTTTCTTCTTCTCCCCGCCCCACTCCCCACCTCCTTTGTGTTGACAGTTAAATAAGTTTATGGTGCAATCAGGAAAGTACCAGAGCTATTAACAGAGAGCAGGTAGGATCACACGGGGAGAAGAGGGGGAGGAATGGCATTACCCTTTTTGCAGCAGTGAACCACTTAATCAGCTCTTTTGCAGTGTAGAGACTAATTAGTGTCTTGAATTTACACATCAAATTTGTCATAACAACGAAGCTAGGCAGTCTTAATATTATCCTGTATATCACTAGTGTATTTTAATTCTATCTTATTTTTCACTTGGCACATCTATTCCTGAGTAGAAGGAGAGAGGGTTTTGTATTTTAAAAATTGCTTAACCCTTCAGAATAGTTTTTCAAAAGTCAATACCATGGGAGAAGATCAGATTAGAAAGGTGAAGTCATAAACAAAGTAGAAGTTGGCTGTTTTCCCACTGTAGGAAATTTGGAGCTAGTAAAGAGATCATCTAAAAATATGAAAATTTGATGAGAAGCTTAGGTTAAAAAGGTTAGACTGAGATTACAAATATGACCTGACTACAAGTGTTACCTGTCTTTTCCACAAGTGGATCCTAGTTTTCTCAGTTACATAGAATATATCTTTTTTGCTTCTTGAAATTAAAATTGCAAGTATCTTTTGACACTTACCACCCTGTTGTGAACACATAATAGTGAGTAGAAAATAATAATTTATCTTTCAGTCCTGGTTGTAACTTTACTTTAATTTTGCTTTAGGGTAGTGGAGGAGTTGATGTAAAAGATTCCTGTCACTGTGAATCCAGTCTCTGTGAGCAGCCTTGACAGTGTTTAAGGAAGGTGTGAAAGAACATAAAAATCATCTTACTGGCACTTCCTCCATATTCCAGTACCAAACAATGTGTATCTTGGGGACTTCTAAAGTCAAAAGATACCACCTCTCTGCATTTAATATGTCTGGCGGGTTTTGGTTTTTTTCTTTTCATTTTTGTCTTGTAACTTTTTAATCTGTATGACTGTTTCTTGGCAAGGAGTTCTACAACATAACTGTATAATGCATTAAGAAGTACAAATTTATGTTTGTATTAAACTTTTTGCCAATTTAGCGTGGAAAACTTCTAGTTTCACAGGCTTCAGTGCTCATCATGCATACTGAAAATGAGTGATTTATATCTGAAAAGTATGTAGAAACATTTTAAATTAAAATTGCAGATGCTTTACTTGTCAAAGCTCCACATGAAACTTGTTGCCACCAAGTATTTTCCTGTTTTGATGTTTTTTCATTTATTTTTATATTAAAAAAACCCCTAAATATGACTGCCAGTGAATCTTAAGTTTCCAATTCAACATGTTTTCCAGAAAGCACTGCACTTCAAACTTGTGCTAATCAGTACTTTTAAACAAAATATTCCATCTATAACTACAAGGAATATAAATCGACTTTCAGTTTCTGTTGAAATCTCTACCATAAATGGTTCTTGGCTCTGATAAGCATTGTAATCACAATGAGGAAGTCTAAGATTTAGGCATATATTACTCCTTTGGAGGATGTATGAACAATCTGTTAACACTGGAAAAGTAAGCCTGCTCTCTAGGGGGTTGCAAACTGCCAGAGATATTATTCCTTTGAAATTGTGCTTAGAAGCCTTTTTTCTGACAGTGGGTTTTTTACTTTTTTTTTTTTTTTTTTTTTTTTAGCAAACCAGCAAGATTTAAGGAAAAGATAGCAGTCCTTAGAGTCTTCAAACTTTTTCCATAGCTTAGATGCTGTTTAGATCAGAAAGAAATTAATCTATTTCATGTTCTGAGAAAACGTCTTGAATGGTTTTGTTTGTTTTCTTAAAAAGAATTTCTAACTTTTCAAAAAATGCTTCTTACAGAAGCATTACAGACTGTGCAAGCCCACAATAGCTAAAATAACTATATGTACTTCAACTCTTTTTGGAAACTGAATTGAGGGTCCAGGAGTTGATTTCCTATGTACTTCTTATTTTACTGAATATTCTAACTCTTGCTTTGAAGATACTCTGCAAAACATCTTTAGAGCTCCCCTTTAGGAAGGAACGCTCATCTTTTGTGTCGTGACTGCATAAGGTTTGAGTAACTGGCTGGCAAGTTGGATGTGACCTCTTCTGTATTAATCTGCTTTTATAATCCTTTCACTGTTTCCTTTTGTTTTCTACAAGTTTTTTAATCTGCATACATTTCTCACTATGACTTAATTTTATGGAGTTATGTGCAGCAAAGTTAGAGGTAGGTAAGTTTGACGTACACAGGTGTGCTGGAAAAAATCATTACCGTGGAATCGGTTATGCTGGAAAAACTGGTTTTGTGGTGTTTCACTTGAGAAGTGAGCTGTGACTGGGATCGTCTGCTGTAGCAGAACAGCTGCCCTGCTGTGGCTGCTTGAGCAGTTCTTTGTCAGTGCTGCACATTGTACAGCTGCTAGAGCAAAACCATTTCGGTAGGTCAACTGTAACATCTAAATTGTAAGCTCTTTGGACCAGGAATCATGCCCACCTTCCTCTTCTTGTCTAAACATATATTTTTTCCCTCTCAATAGTCCCTGTAAACCTTTGAGTTACCTACTACGACCAGTAATGTTCATGAGATCAAGGAAGCCTTACTGCAAAAGCTGAGAACATGAAACAGAGAAAATAGCATCTTACAACACAGTCTGCTTATTGAAATACTTTTACCAGCAATGAAGAAATCAAGACCCCAGTAAAAATTGGATTTTTACCCAAAATAACACGTTTCATGTTGCAACATACTTAAATGTCCATGAGGTGCTGTGGCTATTTCTATAGATTGTTATTTTTATTTAATTCTGTGCAAAACCAAGGCACTTCATATATACATACTCATAAATAGCCACTCCACACATTCAGGAAACTACTGAGAAGTAGTAAAGAGTGGTGCTATCTGATTAACCCTTGAGGTTACTTCAAACTTATGTAACTCGTGTGTCACAACAGGGGTCTGTCAAGGATATCACCTGGTTCATTTAGGGTTTGTTGTTTTTTTTTGGTTTTTGTTTTTTTTTTTTATTAAGACAGTGTCTTTGATGTTACAACCAACTACAGAAATATATGTACACAATTTATGTTGTACCTTGAATATCTCTCAGAAACCTCACAACTGACACTTGAAAATCATTAATCACCACAAAAGTTAAAGAAGGATTACTGGAATCTGACATATGGTACTGCAAGAGCAGTTTATTTGTCACCCCAAAAAAGGCCTTTGTATGTGATTAGTGTTGCAGTGTACAGTGGGAAGAAGAAGAGAATAGTCACTCCCGAGCAGAAATGTGAGGAGAAAATACTGAAGTGCTGAGCTAGAGTAGCTATTTTGGGTTCTTTAAGACCGACTAAATTGATTGCACTGCTTGTTCTGGGAAACCTCACTTAAGCAAAAGAATCAGAAAGGCAGTGGGTGTCCTTTAGGTCAGGATTACTGTTCTGGCTAGAATACCGTCTGGGATTTTAGATTAAAGGAAAACAATTTTTTTTATGCTGAATTAACATTATGTAATTCATTCTTCTGTTGACCCTGAGACTGATTTATAATGTGATGTGTTAATTTGGGATGTAAAATAATAATTTGTTAAAATGCTGATTTATCAAGTAATTCTTCTATTGTGACCTTAATTATTTGATTTTGATTAGTTAATAAGTATTTTGTAGTAGCTTTTTTAGTCTTGATATTTGATGACTCATTAATTTGCAGAAAATCCTTGAAGGCAAAACGGGTAATTGCAAAAGTCCTGTAAGTAAGTTCAAAAATTTAAAACAATAAATTCAATGGAATTCTAATCAATCACAAAGATTTCATGCCTAAAAATTTTAACAGGGGAAAAAAGGTAAAACAAGACAAACTTCACTTTAGCCTCTTTCCACTTCTAAATAGGACATTTTAACCAATGTTGAGGATGTAGTAACATCATATATGCTACCACTCATGAGTTCTATAGTGTTATATGTAAAAACCTTGGAATCGATAACTAATTCTTCTCAATTATTTAAATAATTGATACTCATCTGATTAATCTGAAATATTAAAGACTCCCTAAGGCTGGGGTTTTATTTTAGTTGCTTGTTTTTGTCCCTGTACCACTGTTTTATTGACTTATTTGAAGTATTCAAGAGATTAGCAGGGCATAATTTTTTACATCGCAGAAATATCCTGGTTTGACCTTATTCAGAGATTATTATGACTTCCTACTACACAGCTCAGTCCATAAAATTCCCCTTGCAAGTTTTGCATGCTGTATCTTCAGACTTGTTGACTCTACTACAGTAAGAACTCCTCAAGGTAAAAGATTTTTCCTTGTCTTAATTTTTTTTAAGCATATGATTCCTTTTTTTTTTTTTAGGTAAAAACCTAATCTCTCTAAAATAGTTTGATTATGTACCCATAACACTTTCTACTCTTCCTCAACTTCCCCATACTGAAGTTTCTGTAAAATTTTAATATTTTCTCCCTGATTATAAGCTCAATTAACTAATGAAAACATGTAGGAACATGTTATGAGTTTTTGTCAAGCTCATGCAAAATTGATGGTCTTATAAGCTTTTTGAAATGATGCAATCAGAATAAACCCTTAGAAATAATTTATTTTAAACGTATTTATTCAAAAGCTCTCTGAATTGTGTTTTACAGTAATACGATGGAAGACAAAAATCAACTTGTTTATCACAATCCAATTTTACTACTGTTGCAGTTACAGATTGATGTGCTTACTTACTGGAATTTACTCCTGGGTGAAAATCATCAGCCTTCAATGTGTTTGGCTTTCTCCTTTGTCATTCATTCTGTGTCATCCATTCGAATGTAGTTTGCTAGGATGAACATCTATAACATGGGATGTCACAGACTGTGTATGGATGGTGATAGAACTTGCGCAGTGTGACATTGCAGTGCCTCCAAAGGCATTTTAATGTGGAAGCTGAAAAATGCAGTGAAAAAGAGGACAGAGGGAATGTGACACTAGACTTCAACTTTAAATAATGAATTTATTTTTTTTCTGATAATTCCTTTCTTCGTGTGAAGTAATAGTGTTTATTAAAAATAGATCTGATTCTAGTAACTCATGCTTCCCAGTTTTGATAAACCATATGAAAAACTGTGAGGAAAATACACTTTTTTTCTTTTTGTTGTTCCACAAAATTAGATGTATGTAGCCACACCAGATTTTGTTCATGCTCTTGTTGGATTATAAAACAAAGGGAAAGAGAAGGAATAAAAAAAGGATAAGAATAAGAAAACCCGAAGTGGATATGACTAGCCAGACTACATAAAAAATACAAATATTAAATCAGGTTTTAAGAGCAAATTTAGAATTCTATATTTTTTGTCTTTTCTTATGTACTATCTTGCTCGGTTAATCTCTTTGGTATATTTATTCTGCTTTTGTTTCCATATTTTTCTTTTAATGCCACCCCTACCATGCCCAGTTCTGGTCTTCATTTCCTTAATATAGCTCTTCCCATTTCTGAATGCCTAATTTGCTAGTTAAAGTACTCCTTCTTTGTCATCATACATAAAATATTTGCATCCCCTTAAGGTTCCCAGTGGCCATTTCCTTAGTCTTTTCTTTAAGTGATCTGACTGGAGTTCACTCACAGGACTGTTTCTTCCTCAGGGATAAAGTTTCAACTTGTGCCTCCTGTGTGCCATCACATACTGAAAAATCTAACTAGTTGCTTTTTCATCAGTCTGAAGAGTGACTTACAGCACCCAAATTAGTTGGAGGAGCAGTAGATATTGCAAAGTGATGTTTGTCTGTTATTTACTTTTAAAGTAATTTTTTTATCACTGTCTTTATATCACTGTGAAGGGTTGTCTCTTATCATAGGAAGAATGCAAAAATATACTGACTTTATCTCCCAGGATTTCCTTGCAGCATAATTCAGCATGTGCAACTCTGATCTACTGATGAATTTGTTATAGATACTACAGTAGATTTGGGCCTGTATCAAAAGACAGGTTGATGGTTCAAATATGGAATGTATGGAAAGTACAGCAGGGAGCAAATTACCACAGGTAGAATATTGGTCAAGATGGGCTTCAAAACTGACTGAAGATAGCAGCCAAAATGATAGCCTGGTAGGTATAGCTTTAACTATGCAGTAGACACCACTGCTTCAACTAAGTGCAGCCTTCTTGGATAATGAGTCAACAACAGAAGGTAAGTGATAAGTATTTTTCATGTAACTCTACATAAAAGCTCAAATCTCTGTTCTAAAGTGTTGTCAGCAGCTGCTCTTCAACCATGAACCAAAGCACAGCGGTCGTTTGGTACAAAGGACTGGAGGCAAAGTCACTTTGACTTTGGTGAAATATTTTATCCCAGGCTTGATGCAGACACAAATAATACCTTACATAATACCTTACATATGCTTACAAGTGAAGAAAGACACTTTTCTTTATTTTGAAGAGAGATCAGTGGTTTTTTGCTTTCCAATTTTTTCTTCTCTCCTTTCTTCTTTTTTCCACATGAGCATATCAGTAGTTTTCCCCTGTGTTGTCTTAACACTTTGGAAGAATGTCCATAAATACCTGCAATGTTATTGCTGTCTTTCCGGTTTACCATTTATTTATTCTGAACTTCCTCTGCAACTGCTCCCCTGCCCTATATTGACACAGCAGTATGCTGTGGCATTTTCTACCATTCCTGCTACAACTTCACTGCAGACCTCCCCTTCTCTAGCTGTTGCACAGAGGACTAACCTAGTCTGTTGTTAGAGCAGTCCTCTGTACCAGGGAAGCCGAGATAACTCTCCAAAGTGTACTTGCTTAAGTTGCTTCACACCACTGGCCACTTGAATACCAGCCAAGACTGAACGTGATGCAGGTTACCTGGTGTTGTGTCACCTTGTGAACTCCTTCAGCCATGCCTGTGTCCCCTGAGAGGGGCAGTGGGACAGCGAAAATGGCCTGACTGAAGTCTCAAACCCTACCTGTGGGGTCCTATTGTGTGCTTACCACACCAATGGCCACTATCTGGCCCTTGCAGCTGGAGAACGGGAGTGCTTAAACTCAGTTTTCTGAAGTGATAGCTGTTTGAGAAAAGAAGCTGTTTTTTGAGATAGCTAAAAAAAGAAGAGTGATGTCCAGGTTATGCATGAGGAACTCAAACTGAATTAAATATTTTCTCAAAGTACTACAATTGAATTCAGATATTGGTATCTGTAGCTATAAAAATCTGTTGGCATCAGTCCAAGAAAAGGAACATTATGTAGGAAAGTGAGAAGCTTTTACTGAAGCTTTCCTGACTTTTCCCTTAAGTTAGCAGATATTGAAGATGTTTTATGATAGAACAGACTTAACTCATAACTGAGTACCTCAGAACTTGGAGGAAAAATGCCAAGGATACTTGTGAACTTCATCAGGCTATTGATGACCTATTGCATATTTTAATTACTTAAAATAAAAAGCAATCAACATAGGGAGGGAAAGCAATTAATAATTCTAACAAGCCACCTAAAAGTTGCCTTATGGAAATATATATAAAAATCATAAGAAATATGAGATTAATGTCTGATTAATAGACATGTACTGATTAATAGCACAACAAAAATCAGGTTTTCTTCTTAAAATGCTATCTTTCTCATTTTTAAAATATGTCCTAATTATTAATAAGAGTTGAGTTCTTTCTTTGCCTTTATCATAAGAGAATACTGATATATTCATTCTGCCTCTCTGTTTATTATTCTATTTTTGGAAACTTCATATCTTCCTCCAGTGCAAGTTCTCAAATTTAACTGCTGTTTAGTAATGTGAAAAAGTTTCCATTTGCCCTTCACAACTCAGTGAGCTGTAAACACTGAAGTAATTGAGCCACCCACATCCTGGTCTGCAGGTGATATGAGTGATGTATTTTATTAGCATTTAATTAAATTGCAAATGTTATGCTAAACTGTGAAATTGCTGACAAAAGTTGAATAACTGGATTAAATTACACCCTTGTTTAAAACCAATAAATAAAAAGATTGTTGAGTAATCTGGAAAAAGTATATTCTTCAACTCTTTTGAAGCAATTAACCTATGCTCTGCTGCTTTAAAAGAAATATCCCTCAGCAGATGAAATTTGAAGCTGTTGCAACACTAATTTCACACCTAATAGTTTCTGATTATAACAATGAAGATTAAAGGGATCTCAGTCAATCTATTCAATCTAGTAGTAAAGAGATAATATACACTTGAAACAATTACAAATTACTAAAATTAAATTTTCTGTTATTGCATTGAGTTTTGGGGAAGGGTTTAAAAACTTCAGTTTATGAAACCTTAATTCTGTTTCAGTTTGGGGATTATTGAATGATTTGACTTATTCCCATTCATTTATTTGGATGTGTGCCTTAAAAAGTCTAATTGTGCAAAAGCCACTTGATATGATTTTGTTTACAACTAACTATTTCCAGTTAAAATTTATAGCTATCAGTAGAACATGCTGGCTACTGCAGAGAATGCTACAGCCAACTGGAAGGAGAAAGAGTATTTGATGGGAAATGGGAGACGGGAGGGCTCCAACATCACATTTTTCATTTGAGGGATGAAACAAAAAAATGTGGAAAAATACGAATTTTCCAGTTGTAAAATAAGAAGGAGTTAAAGACTGGGAGGGGAATTGGGTTACTATCCAGAATTATTTTTATTTTCTAGGATTATAAACAAAAATGAGAACAAAACCAATGTCCCTTTTAAAGTGGAGTAGGGGGAACCAAACACCTACTGCAACTGCCTTCATTCAGTTCTAAGCTGAAAGCCTGCACTCAGACAGTGTTCAATAGGTAGTGTTTCCAAATATTGAGTTAAACATTTGAGCATTGTTTCTTTTAAATTAGGCTGATGCCCCACTGAACATAATTTTAAATTAAGATAATTTCTTAGGGGTTTTATCTTTTTTGCTAAAGCACTTTTTAAGTTAAAAAAAAGTATCAATCGCATGCTTATTGCACAAAGCCAATGTTCTATTCCTAAATGGTACTGAAAGTGAGGAAATTGAGGAAAGTGAGTCTTCAAGCTCATACTGCACTCTCTGGATAACTGGAATGAGTTTGTTGTTGTTTACATGCTCTGAATATTTGTGGGCTCACATGACTTGTTACTAATATTAATTAGGAATACTAGGTGTTCTGCACATATGCAAATGAAGGCCTAGAAACAACAACAAAAAAAAGTGCTTTGACTTTTAGCACTTCTGCAAACCAATTCCCTAATGCTGTCAGTATCTGGGGAAGAAAAAATTTTCAAACTCCAAATATCTTTTAGAAATGAAATTTCAAATTGCAGAAGTGGGCAAATCTGTACTACTATGGTAGAATTTCAATGAGATGGGAAGTCTCTTTTTTTCTAAGTGAAATTACTGTAATTACTATGTGCTTTTCTATACTAACCATGAGATTTCTGGATATTCTTAAGAACAGCTCTGAAAAATACCAGATTGCACTGACCAAGAATCACAGTTTTTAAACAAGTACCAACATGCGAAAGAAGCACAATTAATTGGCAGAAACAAGGTTAATTTGTTATTGAGGTTTAGTCACTCAAAGTAAGAAATATTTAATTTTCTGTCATTTTACACTCTCTTACAAAAGATTTCAATGAGCTTGCTAATGATAATGAATTTGCTTTTAAGTATTTCTCTTTTTGTGAAATTGTGAAACTGCAGTTATATGATGTGGTATTTAGACAGTTGTCTGAGTTAACTGAAACTGCAGGAGAAAAAAAGTTAAGATCAGTGATAACTCTAATTCTGCAAGAGACCTGGGCCATACAGGTTAGTATGTGCAAAACTCAGCTTCTAAACCTTATGTGTGGACTCTACGTTCTACCTTAGGCAAGGAGACCATGTGCGTAAGCAAACACACAGAGACGCATTTATTGTGTTTATTTTTTTAATTGCATGCAAAATGTTCATGGAGTTTATTTTTAGATCCATAATGCTATCCATTAGATGCTTCAGAGTGTCATTTAGAAGATGAGAGACAGTTTAAATTGAGACCTGGCATTTTTTCTATTTCAGGCTATAGATACATCCATAAAAAGAATATACTGCTCAGTTGTACAGTGTATGCCATGGAATCTCCTACATCCCACAGATGGTGACAGCTCTGCCATCCCATCCCTTATTTGAGAAAATTAAACATTGTATGATCTAGCTCAGAGGAAATTTTAAACTTGAGGGCTGCCAGGAAAGGGGTAGGTCAGTGCAGCCCAAATTGACAGACTTGCTAGTCCAGAAAAAGAAAGATAACAAAGATGTGGTGCTGGTCTAGTGAACATGCCACTAAAATGGAAGGAAGAGTCCTGGGTGTTTAAATATTCCAGATTACCTATTTCTAAGAAATCCTCCTTAGTAAGATTGAACTGGCATCTGTTTATTATCTAAAAAGGTAAAGAGAAAAAGAAAACAGCCTAGACTTCCTTCCTCAGACCTTGCAGTCTGCAAGCCAGAGCAGAGATAGATATTCTAACTCAAAATCTGTTGAAGACAAAGAAGAGATACTTGTCAGTTTAATAGATCCTGGGCTGGACATGAAATGAAGTGGCAAGTAAGTCTCCAAACTGATTAATTCTGATTTGATTTCTTACTTCTTTTTTCTTTTTTTTTTGGTTGTTTGTTACTTAATAATTGGACTTAAATCAGCTAGCTTCATAAAGATTGTTGAAAAGCCTTTGGAGAGTAATAATTGTCAAGCTGTGTTGTCTTATAACTATGAAGGCAGTGGCAAACCAAAGTATACTTCTTGTTTTCTGAATACATTTCTATAGGTTATATTTGTCATGCTTCTGTGAGCAGTTGTTACAGCAACTATTGTTAACTGTAGCTCTTAGTTGATACTTAAATCAGTTGACTAATCCAAAAGTCTGTGTAAAATTCCTCCAAGTGTTCTTTACTTTAAATGCCAAGTTCTTAACTTACATATTAATGGCTACTGTAGTACTGAAAAAGTTCATCTCAGAGTACAGGAAAAATCTTTCTAGAAATGGTCATAATTCTGGAAACCACATGTATAACTGATTTGGTGATAGTGTTTGTTCACATCCTCAGAGATTAATCAGGTCAGAACATACCATGAAGTAACCAGTAAGCATTTTGAAAATAAATTTCCATCTAAACTTCAGAGCCTAATATTTTCTTAGCTAGTTAACACCTTTTTCTGTAAGCTTATTACCATTTTTGAAGTTACTTTGAGACTAATAGGAAAAGTCTGATAGTACTTAAGCTTTTCAAGAAATTATCATTGTTTATGAGTTAATAAAAATTATTTAGCATAACTCAAGGCTAGTAATAAAAAGGTTTTTGTGCGTTCAAACAGGGAACTCTGAAAATTACAAAATCCATTTTAACTATTGTGTGATAAAATGGGAAATAGTAACGGGGTTACAACCAACAATCCCTATGCTTTTAACAATTTTTTGTTGTTAAACTTACTTGTTGTTACTAAATCAGTTTTCTCAAAACCCAATAACAGGACGTGAGCAAAATAGAGAAGTGAAGAAATACTTTGGAAGTCTTGTGAACAAAAGAGAGAGGTTTTCTGGAAAAGGGATGCAACACTATGGGCAGAAAATCCTGCTCAACGTTAAAGTTAGGGTTGTAGATCATCTAGGATAGATAGAATAAGAAATCTTGTAAGTTTTAGATCTTTCAGTTTTGGAGTAGGAATAAAATAAAAGACTGGGAAAAAACTTTGGGAAATAGATAACTTTCTATGAGTATGCACCTCTTCAGAGGTTTCAGTAAAAAGACAAATAGCTATTTCAGTCACTCTGGCTTTGGATTTCCAAAACGTTCAGCCCTAAGGAATCATCTTGATCTTTACAGCTGTATTCATGTGAAGTCACATCCAAGTTTATACTCGAGGTCAAAAACCTAATTGCAGAATCTTTTTAAATATGTACTCTATTATTTAAAGAAAAAGTTTCTTCTTTTTGTTTCTCTATCTAGCAGTAATTACTTTCAAGGTTCTACTTCTTAGCTTTTGCTTTGTTAAGGACGTTGATACTTTATTAAGCTGTTTTCCAAAGGCAAGTCACATCTGCTATTTAATCTACTGCAATAGGAACAGTTACAGAACAACAGCCAGAAATTACAACTGTTCTTCCAATTACCTTTTTAGACTATGTGCTGTTTATCCTATATAGGTTCACAAAATAGAAAACTCGAAGCAGGGTTTGTTTAAATATTACATCTAGGATAAGTGATTACCTTCAGTCTTGTGACTCTGTAGGAAAGTGATATCCTAGATTATCTTTAAAGGTTATCATAACTGTTATGTTGAAAGTTTAGTGACCGTAATTTATAAATTTCTCTCTGTGGAAACATATTCCTCTCCTAACACAGTCATCATTCTTCACGTGCCTTTTATTGACTGTAACAAGGCTCTTAGGAACATGCAATCAGACACAGTCAGTAAGCTCTACTTGAAGGTTTGCTGTTATGCATTGGCAGAATGCTAATTTATTTATCTGGGCTCTATGTCTAAATGCCACATATAGGCTGTGCATTTGTCTTACTTGGAAAACATAAACTTGCATTGGGTCAGATGGTAAATGGGCAACATGAGGCACCCATAAAGAGGCAAAAGGAAAGAAGGGAAGCAGAAGAGTTCAGGTGGACTAGATTGCATTTTATTCCCTGAACTCCTGAACTGCTCCAGGGATAACTATGTATTGTACCTTATATCTAAGCTTCTTGAAAATATTATTTGCTGATGTCATGTCATTAGTAAGTGACAGAAAGTGAAGTGCATAAACCTACAAATACCAAGCAAAGGAGATTATCCTTTGCTTTGGTTAACCATTACTATTTAAAAATAGTAATATGCTCTGAATGTTATTAGTTGCCTGCCCTGCTGTTTTACAGCTGTAACATAAACCATCCAAGAAACAAAACCTCCATCTGAAATATCTGAGGCGGGGAAAAAGGAAAAACAAAAAGCAAACAAAACTAGTGGGATAAATAAATACAGAAAAACAAGAAGTTCTTTTAACAGAGTTTTCTTTTGTGGCTTGGCCTTTTGTTTTTGTCAGGAACTGAGGTTTTTTTCCATCAATGAAATAGTGTGTATTCCAGTTTTGATGTTTTTCCAAAACATAGATCAATAAGATCTGCTGAGGATTACTGAGGCTCCATCTGTTCTCACCATGAACTGGAAATACTACAGATGATAGTGAGCAGATGTATCACGCCTATTACAGTGGTGCTCAAAACCACTGTAATATTGGATTGAAAAGGCAAAACCATTTTAGTTCTATACAACTTTCTCCTGTCTTTGCCACACTCTATGTATATGTCTCAAAATCATTTTACTTTACAGACATCTCAAAATCATTTTATTTTTCTTTAAGAATCTCCGAAATGTGTTGTTTTTTTTTTTTCCTTTTTTTTTCTCTCCTTGAAATTAGAATTGTTCATAGCCCAGACAGAATGCAGTTTCACATCCAGTGCAGAATGACATATAATATTTTAACAACCTAATGTCTATGAACTTATGGCCACACGTTTTTGTTTTCTGGCCTAATAATTTTTCAGGGGCATTTAGAACCTTGATTTATTTTTTTTTTTTTAAGAGCAGAAAGGAAGACAGACACCAACGAGGTAGACTAAAAATTTGCGTACCAGTGTGGTGGGTGTCCTGAAAGTGAGCCTTCCTTTGCCTTGAGAGCAGGAGGGGTAGGTCTCTCCCCCTGAGGTGACCTAGGCTGCAGCAATCAAGACAGAGGAGAGATAGGGTCCACCCTAACTTAAAAAATGCAGTACCACAACCTCTATGAGAATGGCTTCTTTTGCAAAAGTTGAAAGGCACCGTTAGGCACTTTAATTACATGAATTATATTTATTATTTTTGTTTGGTTTTACATTTAGTACTCAAACTGAGATGAATTTGACTGAAGTGCATGCTGGCACAACCAGTGTAGCTGCTACTATAGAGTGTCTGAGGTGAAGGATGGTAAAGTCTTTGAAGGATTGGTGTTCCTGCTGATTTTGTAAGATTGATGGACATAACTCCTGCCCCTTTATATCTGGGGCTGTGACTGTTGGGTAATTGGCCTGTTTCATACAGGGATCAGAGCCTGTGACAGCTTATTTTGATTTATGACATTCTGCTCATCGGGTTAGAGGTTAAGAGGTTGAATTGAAAGTGGCAGAAGGTAATGAATGTACTTGGACAGCCACGGAGATGGAGAACCTCTCTTGTGAGAGGAAGCTAGCACAGCAAAACAGAAAGTAGGAGTGAGATATGATCAAGAGACAGAAAAAATTGTATCTAAGGTAAATGATTAAGTTGGCACAGGTAATAGGTTAAATTCTCTGTGAGACAGGTTATGCTAGAAAGTGATGAAGTTCCAAGTTTTCCGATAGGTGCAGGAAAGAAAAAATCTCAAAGTTTTAAGGAGGAGTTTCTTCAGTTCATTAAAAGGATTGTTGAATGTGCAGTGACAATGAACAATAGTTACTTTTAGTGCCGAGTTTCTGTGAAAGTTAAAATCAATAATTTTGTAACTAGCTTTGAAGCTTTTGCTGCTGGGGAATTTAACAGTATAAAGGTTGTATTTAGCTCCATGACCAATCCTCCCTGATGGAGAATCCCACTCTGATCTCTTCATTTTGTTTTGATCAGTTCTCTCTTAGAAGAAGTGCTTTGCCAAATATTTGGAAATCTTCCATTTAATTTTATAGCTCCCCTACATTAGGCATGCCTTTGTCTTTTCTCTGGTTTTCCAGAGCAAAGAGGATATACAGTTATTATTTTGTTTTAGATGAAGCTGATCTTTAGTGGTTGTCTACCTATGTATGAATAGACGGATAATGTGATAATGGAATAAAAAAAAAAGTTAAAGAAAAGCTTTCTGTCTCAAACAACTGAACTATTTGTGTATAACATTGTTAATTTGGAAAGAAAGTTAATCTAACAATGATGAAAAGAAAGAATTGCACCACAGGAAAAGTTGGCAGCCATCAATCTAATGATGCTACATGCTACTTCCTTGAGGCGGTGGGAAGGAGTTTAAACAGTTTGATAATGGCACTTGTGACTTAAAAATCTGTAGCTAGATCGTATTCAATACTTCACTGCTGCTCCAACAGACTACATGTGGTAGGATGAGACCACCCAGGCTGCTATTATGGCTCTAAACTTGTTTTCTCTCAACACTGATACAATAAAGCAGTGGTGTTTGAAGAGTAGGATTCAATCAAATTTTTAATGTTAATAAACTTTACAGCCAGCATGATGATTTAATTAATTTTATCTGTCCTTAAAAAAAAAAAAATCTGAACTTTAGGACATCTTTGTTTGCAAAAAAAAAAAATTACTAGTCTGATTGCTTGCAAGCCTTAAATTCAAATTTATATAAAACTAACTAATAACAGATTTCAGTCTGTAGCATGATCCAGCAAAACACTTTTGTTGGATCCTGATCCAAAAAAACCCTTAAGTGGAACCTTAGGTTAAACTAAAACAAATTGATAAAGAAATTGGAGACTTTTTGTATGTTGAAAAGCTAAGATTGTACTTGAATTCATTTTTCAGTGTATTGTGGGTTTTGTGGCATTTGGGACCAACTTTTCCTTAATGATATATTTTCAAAGCTTGTAAATGGTAAATATTTCCTGGCATTATGGGAGAGCTCACTTTTTTTTCTTTTTAATAGAGCTAGGAACAAGTAATTAACAGATGGTATAGCTATGAATCTGAATGAAAGCATACTGGAGTATGTTCTGAAACAGTGATTGCAAAATATTACTGTTCTTATGTCCTTTGGAGTAAGAAAATGGCAATATGAGAAGATGAACAAGTGGGAGATGCAGTTATTTGATACTGCTGTTTAAAAACCCTTTAGCCAATGCAGAATGATATGAATTTTTATAGCACTGTATTTTTCTTATAACTTTTGCAATTTTATTCTTAGCTCAAAATTTGGATCAATTGCATTAAGATATTGTAATGTTTAAATGTAAAATGGTTTTGGCTTTGCTTCTTTTTTTAGTCCTAATTGCAGTCCTGCATCTTATATCTTGCAGTCTTAAGGGAAAAAAACCTCTTACACTCTATTTAAGTGTCCCATTATATGAGTAATGCTCACATGTAAATGGCCTTTTGGGATCCATAGATTTGATCCTTTTATGGTGTTATTTATAGCTTCTAAAACTATGACCAGCTGGGCCACTTAGAAAAGCACATATTTTTGAACTGAAATCTGTACTCTATGCTTGTCTCTGTTTTGCTATGTATTTGTCAGAAAAGACAAAAATAAGGAAAAGACTCAGCCACAATCTTCTCCGTGGTGGATTGACCCTGGCTGGATTCCAAACCCCCATGAAAAATTTCTAAGAGCTGGGAGAGGTCACACAGGCAAGGCAGACTCAACATGAGGATAGTACTAAAATTTATTACTAACAGGATAGAAGCTAAAGAGTGAGAGAGAAAACAATTTTAAAGACACTTTTCGACCAGCCTTCCTTCCTTTCTCCTTCCTCCCCCTGCATTGGTGCAGGAAGAAGAGTTCACCTATAAGACAACAGTTCTTCTATATCTGCTGCACTTCTGGGTTACCCTTCTTCACCTGCATGGGCAACAGGTCTTCCATATCTGCTGCACTTGTGGGTCACTCTTCCATGGGCTGCAGAGGACAGTCTATTCCACCATGGTCCCTCACCACGGGACCAAAAGCTCCGAGTCCTTCCCCTGTCCCGTGAGTCCCTCCCATGGGAAACAGTCCTCAGTGGACCCCTCCAACTTGGGTCCACCCCTCCCCCAAGCCACAGGTCCTGGGGTGCAGAGTCTCTGTACCCCGATGGTTTTTCATGGAATGCAGTCTTTGACAGAGGGTATTGTCCCAGCGTGGGTTCCCCACAGGGGCCACAGAATCCTACCCGGAACAAACTGCTCCAGCATGGCTTCTCTCTCCACGGGTCACAGATCTTCCAGAGGACTTCACTCCCTCTTGGGCCTCCCATGGCAGGGTAGCAGTCCTCCTCCATTTTTATGCATCCACTTGTTCCATCATGGGCTCAGCTGCAATGTGGCGGGACTACTCTGTTGCCCTGGTCTAGCCTGCAGCCAGGGCAGGCCCGGGGGGCTGCGGGGCCACTCTCCCATGGGGCTGCACGCCTCGGCCAGGGCCCCAGTCCTGGCCCCAGTCGCCCCCTTGCCCATGACCGCCGCTGCCTGCTCTGGGCTAGCAGCTGCTGCAAGGCCCCGGGCCATGGCTGCTGCCCCAGCCCAGGTTGGCTGCCACATGGCCCCTGGACCGTGGCTGCCGCCCCCGCCTGCAGTGGAGGGGGGGAAAGCAGCGAGGGACTGCCCCAGCCCTGACCACAGTGCCCACCGCGGCTGCCCCAGGCCAGGACCGCAAGACCCCGGGCCCAGTGGCTTCCCTCTGCAGCCCTCGTGGCTGCAATTTCTTCTGCACAACAACTTTTTTTCCTTAAATATGTTAACTTCTGATTGGCTCTCCTCCTGGTCAGAACCAGGAACTCTGCCCTGGAACTAACTGTCTTCAGCTGAGGGGGAGAAAACCACATACACCCATGGCATTCTGTGGGATAACACAGTGAAAATCAATTAATCTACATATATTAATAAAGGAGTTATTTCATTTATTCAGTTCATTATTTTTCTTACTCATGTGATATTAGCAATGGACTAAGAATTAAAAGAGCAGAACAACGCAACTAAGGTGTGTGGAGTACTTTTTTTTTCCCAATGGACAATCTTGTCAGAAACCCTTGTGCATTCTAAAGGTCAACCTGCTTATTTCTCTGACAGCGTTTTTGGAGGAACATAATAAAGAGCAAGTTATTGTGTACTGTACTCTTTTTGCTTAGCAATAGCAAAACCAAGTGCTTCTGCATCACTGGTTAGAAATGTGCGTGTGCACTCACACATCCTGCAAATAACAGATAAACAATGTAGTGTTAAGCAGGTTTTATGGAAATAATGTGGAAATTTGTAGATTAAGAAAAAAAAAAGTGGAACAGAAAGCTACTGGTCCATGACCATAGTCCTCCAACATACTTTCTTGAGATTCTCACAAGAGTCAGTAAACTAAAAGCAAAAGCAGACAGAAGAAGATTCGATTGAGGAAAAGCAGATTGTTCTGTTAAAAATTGGTAGGCATAGACTCCTTTAGTATTTCTGAGAGCAGAGGAGGGACTAAGATTCGGAAAGTAACTGTGGAAGAAATACTTACTTTTTAGTTTTATTTTTCTTAAACTCATCATCATCATCATGACCAGTCTTCGCGAATGAAGATTTTGGGAAAGGTCATTACCCTTCGAGCCTGCACAGTGGATTTTTTAGGTGAGACACAGTGTGCGCTGAACTGAGCCCACCCTTTAATCCTGAAGTTCATCTGCCAGGGCCGAGCAAGCTTGGACGATGGCAGCGAGGTCCTCAGGACGTGGGTTTGTTTAGAGTGACCTTCTCTTAGATGGATGGCCTTACAGGGCTGACAAGCTCCATCTGCCTGGAGGAGTTCCCTGACCGGGAATCGAACCCGGGCTGCAGCGGTGAGAGCGCTGCATCCTAACCACTAGACCACCAGGGGTCCTCTTTTCTTAAACTAAAGCAGTGACAAGCAACACTCTATGAGGTACCAAGAGAACCTCTGAAGTTAGTGAATAGGAGAGCTATTTTCCCCATTGGATGGCAAGCACTGTTCAAAACAAGTTAAAACAACAAATTACATTTAGGTAATGTGCCTTTAACAGGTGAAAAAATATATGCGTTGATATACCTTTAGTTTTCTAACATTGATTTAATTGCCTTTTATCGATTGCTGTTGATATGAGGGGGGTGGCAATTACTGTCCTCTCTACATGAATCAGTAAGAACTTCTTTGCTCTTGTAATTTACTTTAATATTGTCTAATAAACAAAATTAGCTAGCATCTCTTGTAGCATTTCCAAATATATAAATGTCTAGTTTCATTAATATGAGCTTTTGATTTTGGTCTGTTTTGATCAGGACTCTGTTTAATATTTGGGGGTTTCAGTCACAATCTTAATTTATTCAACAGGAAATTACTTCATCTTGCTACTTTCTGGAATGAAAATTATTCTGCCTGTCCATCTTGAACCTCAATAAGTACTTTAAATACAACGAAACATTTGGTTCTGCTACTCTGTTATACTCCTGTAATCTAGATGATCTCTAAAGATGATTGTAAAACATGTCAATAAGATAGCTGTAATAAAAACAAAACAATGATTGTGAATTTCTTAGAAGTTCTTTCTAATAAAAAGTTCACTTTGGACTACGAGCTATGCTCTTATGTAGACTGCAAAAACGCAGATTAGGAATGGGTCTTGGAAACTTTTAGAAGGCCATGCTTTGTACTGAAGTATTCTGTCAAATTATTTGGATAAATCTTTGATCCTGCAGCTCTTTAGGCAGTAACACATCTCTGTTGTGCTCTCCAAGCTGTACTTGAAAGATCTAGCCATGTAGCCAGGCATCGAATTCAGCCTAGAGCTCTGTACTTGTGTTCTTTTCTGTCTTTAGGTAACTGTATCTGAAAGTATGGTTGCACTTGAAGTATTGTATCAAGGAAATCACAGTTTAGATTTGTGGACAATAAACTGGATTAAAAAAAGAAGTCCCTCCTTGAATGACTAGGCTTAGTGGATCATGGGTCATGTTGTAACCTGGAGGCTGATGATAATCTATCCTGAAACCTGTCCAGTTTCACAGCTTCATCAATAAACCACAATGAAATGTGCTCTCAAGAGGTTTGCAGGTGATGCCAAAATTGGGTGAGCTGCTCTTTGGAGGAACCTAGACAGATTGGAGGAATGAGACAGCAGGAATCTCGTGAAATGCAATAAGGACAAATGCCAAATCCTGCACTTGGGAAGGAATACGTGCTGAGGAGCAGCTCCATTGGAGAGCATCTGGGGGTCCTGGTAGACAGCAGGCTGAGTGTGCTGCCTGGTACATTGCTGTCTCGAGTAAGACTGGGCTAGGAGCATTAACAGGAAGGGTCACAGCCAGCTGATTGACAAATGTGACTATTACCCTCATGGTAGTGTATCTAGAGTGCTGCACCCAGTTTTGAGTCCTCTAATACAAGGTACTGATAAAAAGAAGTGAGTTCAGTGGAGACTTTTAAGCTAGTAGGGGGCTAGAGCATTTGTTTCTTAATATTGTCATAACTTGGCATGCCAACTTCTGATAGAATCTAGACTCATTTTGCTAGTACAAAGCAGAAACACATATATCTCCATTCTTCACAATAGCCAACATCATTCCTAGTGTCTTGTTTTGCAGGAACTAATTTAGAAAGTTCTATTTAAACTTAATTACATTTGTGCTGTAAATGTGAGAGAAGATTCTGCTTTTTCACCAGGTAAAATTAACTCCATCATTAATTAATTCTCTTGTATTACTTTAGAAGAGGATTTTATCTGTGGCTGTAGGAACGTAACAAAACCTATTAACTCTTGTGAAGTTTCATCTGATGTTTGCGCTGGTTTCACAGTTAATTTACCAACAACCACTTTTTGAGATCAACAGCATAGAAAGCTGACCTGCAACCATTACCATCACTTCTTGGTGTTACCTATGGTCTCTCTGCAGGGGGAAAGCAGATGTTTCTTCAGCTGGATCACAGCTGTTTGTAACAGCCCCCTGCTGCCTTCATACCACCCATGGCACTGGGAGATCTTTCATAGCCTAAAGGCTATAATATGGAGAGAGATTATGCAGAAACCATCCTCAGTAACCCTTCCTTCTCCCAGGCAATACAGGGCATATTTTGAAGCATGTCAGCATGCATTCCTGCAAGCTGAGTGTATGCAGCCATTAGTGTGCTTTGGTTTGACTGAGTGCAAGCTGAAGAGCTGTGTTTGACAGCAGGAATAGGCAGAAGCAGGTTTGCCTGATCAGGAGAGCAGAAAGAGTGGCCTGTGAGTGATAGAGAATGCAAATGAACTGAAAAGAGGAAAGAATAGTGTTATGAGGCAGACATCTATTCTTAAGGAGGTGGATTTGACATGAAGTGGTTTGGGTTTTCCTTAGGAAATTTATTTTGTTGGAAGTGTGCTAGCATCTCCTGAGGGTGTTAATTATTGTGCAAGTGTAAATGTTTTATGGTATAAAATCATAGTATAAAGAGATTTGATGTAGGATTAATGCTTCAATGTCTCACCTCTGTATCATAACAGCAAGAAAGTATATGTGCGCTTTTAAGCATCCCTTTTTCCTTCATATTTCCAGGGCATGTGTCCCCCCCATATCATATATTTCTTACAGAAAAATGGTCCATGACTGTAGGAAGTGTTGCCTCTGCACTACTTTCCATTAATGAACTTTTTTAAAGCCTTTCAGTCTTCATCATTTTGCAGACATCATTTTGCAGTCTTCATCATTTTGCAGACATGAGCGGATGGGCTTGCCAGAAAGCACTCTCTTTTTTTCTTTTTTTCTTTTTTCTTTTTTCTTTTTTCTTTTTTTCTTTTTTCTTTTTTCTTTTTTCTTTTTCCTAAAAAGAACTGGAGGGGAGGGATGCAGGGGAATGCAGTCATGGCAGTATGAAGAGGAAAAAGGAAGTTCAAAAAAGCGTGAGGGATAAAAAGGGAAGGGCTGCTTCCATAAAGGAGCTGGTGCTGTTCCCAGCACGGGCAGTGTCCTCAAAGTCCAGGTTATGGTCCCACAGGACCTGAGCAGGTGTGCTGATGAAGAGTCACTGTCAACCATCTAGATGTCACCAAGGAAGGTAATGTAATGAGTAAGGTTTAGGAATTCAATCCAGAAATTCCAGTCAGGAACAGAGGGGGCAACGAAAGAGAGAGAGAGACCAAAATTGGGTTCAGCCAATGGATACAACCATGATGCAGTTCAAACAAGATGCCCAAACCTGAGCTGAACTGGGCCCCTGGACCCATGGAATTGGTAGGAGATCCCAGGTGAGGCTGTTCAAGGCCATCAAAGCCTTAAAAGTACGCTTGAGACTCTGACTATATGCTGTTAGTTAGTCACTCTAGTTCATGTACTTGGGCTGTTTAATTTCGTAAAATTGGGAACCATTAGGTGTGCTGTAATGTACGTGGCAGAGCTCTGCAGGATGCTGTTTTCACATCCATAGCTGGGCAGAAGGCCTTGGTGGTTGATTGGAGTGGCCTCAGGTGGTGATGCTCCCTGTCCTGCTGTGGCTTCTGCAGTGGTACCTTCAAGAGAAGCAGTAAGTTTCAACAAGGAGAGCAGGTTAACGGGGACCTTTGTGAGATCAAAGCACAGAGAGCAGGTTTAAAAAATTTTTGAACACTAGTCATAGTTCTTAGTGATAAGAAAAATATTTTTAATATAAATATGTAATTTGTGTCCACTTTGTTTTTCTTTTTAATTTAACTGGCATGCTTAGGTGCAGAAAGCTGGCCATCTCACAGATGGGGTGGCCACAAATGGAGTTGCAGTGCTTTTTCTCTTGGGATAATTTCAGAGGACAATCTTGATCTTTTAAAAAAAATATCTAATAGGCCTCTCTGTCATTTTGTTATTTGCTTTTTCTGTTTGTTCTGAAGGACTTCTTTTAGTTCATGATCCATTGGAAAGGTTCAGTAGCTACATATGTAACAAATACAGCCCTTGCCTTGAAAAAAATTGAGGCAAGATGCACTCCATTAAAGTAACTCAAACTGCAGCTGTCTTACTTATGAATGAGTATTGAACACAGAAAAGTATAATGTACATTCACTAAATAAATTTTACATTTTGGTAATTAGATAGTTTGGCTTCGCTTTTCAGGAAGACTTCCCCTCACTAGATATAGGTATCATGGTGAAAGAAAAACAATGTGTAAATAAATGCTACTAATGCGAATAACTTGTTTTACAAGTATAAGTATAATGGAGACTCTTGACAGACATTTATGTGTTGAGTCACCAGTTTATCTGCTTACTGGTAAATGTAATACTTACAAACTAGAGCAGAAAATGTCAATTAGTTTCATTGATAAGCAGATCACATAAATGAGAGTTTGCATGTCTGTGCAGAAAGCAATCTCGTGTTTGCTGTTCAAGATGCACAATGATTAAGAATTCTGGTATCTAAAAGTTTGTGTTACTTAGACAACACAGACCTTAGAAGTGGAAACTTACTCTCAGATGATACCAAATTATTTAATGACTGAACTATTGGAGAAAATATTTGCAATTCTTGTTGTCATCATCTTCATAAAAGATATAATTTCTCAGCTTTATCCTAAAATACAATTGCTCATCCCCTGATGTAGCAAAACAAAAATTGAGCATGCATGAATTATACAGTTTTAGACTAAAAGTGACTACTTCCATAAATAAATTAGAGATAAAATTTAAATTATTACTTGGAGATAGCTATTGTAGTAATTTTTAGTTCTAATGGGAAATAAAAGATCACAAGACGCTGCATTTGTAGATAATTTTCAAATATGAACATTAATAACTATCAATTAATCATCAGATTAGTTGTAGTAAAATTGTAGTAAAGTTGTAGTAAAGTTGTAGTAAAGTTGTAGTAAAATTATGTATTTTTGCACCACTTGTAGTTATTATCATTTTTCTGCTATGACAGCTTCTGTTGGATGACAGATTTGGGTTTATTTGTGGGATTTTTTCCCTCCTACCTTCCCCCATGTTTCATCCTGGTTCATCCATCCTGGTTTGCATGAAATACATTGCTACAAGTTGTTTTAGGTTGGATGAAGCAGTACAGATGAGGAACTGGCATTTTCTGCTTAGTCTGTGACTTGTGACATTGTCTCGGGTGAGTCACTTACAGTGCCTTATCTGGCCCTTTGTGATCAGCATATACTGATTATGCTACACTTGTAAATGAACACAGACAAACTAGGGAGAAGGTTTATGACCCTTTAAATACACTGCATTGAATGGTGACATAGGTACATAATCTATGATAAAGTGGCTGATTTCAGAGTATTTATTGTTATTTATCTGCATATCAAATTGCTCACTAAATTCAGTCCTCCTCTTAGCTTGATGTATGTAAGGTTTAAAAAGTCTTTAAGTGCATGACATTATACAGTGTTATATTAATGCACCTTTCAATATAATAAATGAAATTTGGGGCAGTTTTCATTCAGTTTTACTTTTCAGGCTCTAATAGCTGGTTTAGCTATTTTTTTTGTTCATTAGTTAGTTAATAAATGCTTTTTAGCAACTTTTAAGCACCACATATAGTGTTTTCGCATGATTTTCAGCTAGACTGTTTGACTTGATAGCCAGTAAAAGGAAATTCTATTGATTTACTTTTCCCAAAGACTTGTATCTGCAGAATACTGTATTGATATGACCTCTGCGTCTTTACTGTTCAAGAGATTTTGTTAAAAAAGCTGGCATGAAACAGCTCAGGCAGAAGGTTTTCAATATGAGTTTTACTCATGGCTGTTGTAGCTATAAACCATTGTGTTTGAAAAAAAAAGTATACAAACTTATCAGGACAAAACTTGCAGTAATTTACCAGAACTGGATATTTAGTCATAAGGATATAATTGATATAATTGCTGCATATTTGCCGACATTTCCACTAATTTCACTGTAACGTGTTTGATGTATACATTTGAGTGTGGGAAAACAAGGTGCACTCTTTTTTTCATGATACCCCAGTAGGAATTAGTTTTCTTTTTCCTGCTAACACACAAAGGTACTAACAACAAAGCTGTATTATAGTAGGCTGTGTCATCATGGCTGGGCTTCGCGAACGAAGATTTGGGAAGGCTCTATCCACATTTGTTACAGGCATGTTGGTGACTTATGAGGCCAATACGTAGCAGACATATCTGACTGCAAAAGGCACAGCAGAAAGACTCCTTAGATGGTATATTCTGCAAAACACGGTTCTTTCTGTGTTGCCTTTTCTCCTCAAGAGAGATCCTGCGTTATAGATGGTGTGTCTCCAGGCCTCCCGATTTGAGGCCAGAGTAGACCAGTTATGGTGATCAATATGGCCAAGGCTGAGATGTTGTTTCAGGGAGTCCTTGTATCTTTTCTTCGGGGCTCCTCTCTTGCGGCAGCCAGTGGCAAGTTCCCCATAGAGCAGGATCTTCGGGAGGCGGTGGTCCTTCATCCTGGAGACGTGCCCTGCCCAGCGCAGCTGTGTTCTCAAGTAGGCTGTGTAAACATTTCTAAAAGTACTTCTGAGATCTGATCAAAATCCACTTTTTTTTTGTTCCTGTGTCTTCCCGAGGCCCTATAATGATAAATGAGTAAGACCAAAGAGGATATGGTGGCTTCTCTGAGATCATAATTTAGATTTGTGGGAGAAAGATAGTAAACACAATAATTCAAAATCCTTTCATATTGTAGTCAAACTAGATCTCAGAAAGTTGCTTTTTTCTATAAAGCAGCATAACTTCAATACACAGATCAGCAAACTAAGACCAAAAGCGAAATACCTCACTCAGAGATAGGCAGAAATTCTGGAGTACAAATGTAGAAAAGAACCTAAGTCTTTTAACACAGTTTAAGTGTTCCTCTCATTAAGCAACCAAAACCTGCCTTTTCTTCATTATTCTTCTTTCCTAAGGTCACGCATTTTGTAACACTTAAAAATTAAGTAGTGAATTGTAGTGAGGTTACACCTTGTGGTTGGACACCAGTGGTGCGACTCAGGGCTCAATCCTGGAGCCAGTTCTGTTCAATGCATGTATCCATGATCAGAGTTCAACGCACCATTATCAAGCTTGCAGATACCAAACTGGGAGGTGCCATTGACTCTCTTGAGGGATGAGAGGCCCTGCAGAAGAATCTAGATAGACAGTAATAGTTCAAAGCTGCACCAGGGAAGTTCAGACTGGACTTCAGGAAACATTTGTCTGCTCTGAGGGTGATCAAACATTGGGACAGGCTTCCCTGAGAGGTGGTTGAGGCCCCAAGCCTTTCAGTGTTTAAGAGGCATTTGGACAACGCCCATAATAATAAGCTTAATTGGTTCAAACCTGAATAGTTCAGTAATTTTTTATTTTCATGTTTTCCTGAAATTATTATTGAAGAGAAAAGTGTATCTGGTGTAGCCAAGCATTGTTTCTTTGACTGAAGTTTTCCAGCAATATATTTATTAACAGCCATCCTCTATGAAGGCAAAGATACTCCTGGGACTTTATGGATTATTGGAATGGCTCAAAGCAGCTGCCCACATTTGAAGTCATGGAAGCAATTCTATAACTTTTGCCTGCGTCTGTATAGCTCTTACATGGTGCATGGCTTCTTCTTGTCAGAAATTTCTCAGAATTTACTCTTTATAATTATTTTGCTAATGTATTAGATTTAATTGGACCCTTACTGCCTTTTTTTTTATAACAGTAAATATCAGAATGAGAGTTATGATGTTTACTTACTTATTTTAGTACCTATCTTGTCATTGAGGTTCACTGATGAGACAGTCTAGGGTTTTGACATGGATTTGTGAGTCTCCTGGTAAGTCATAAAGATAAGAGAGATTTGTTGTCATCATTAACACCTTGTCATGCTAAAGGTTAGATGTTTCCTTCACATCAGTTATAAGACCCTATTGCCAGGCAGCAACCACTAAAGCTGTCGCCTTTTTTTTCCTCACAATATCAAGTCAGTTGTGATAACAATTAACACATCATTTGCAATTTGTTAAAATCATTTATAGTCTTATTTCACGCTGATTGTCTGTGCTCTTCCTTTGAATCAAGTTAGTTCATATAGTTAAAAAAATTCAGAAGCACTAATACGTTAAGATTTATCTGCAATTTTTGGTATCACTGATCATGATTTTTTTTAAGGTTTTTTTTTTTTCTTTTTAAAGTTCTAGTAAACCATATAAACTTTTTGTCTTCATTGGAAGTTTTGGACAGTTTCCACCACACCAACCAGTACAGCAAATCACTGTTTGCAAGCTATGGCTCTCTGCCTGCAGCCCTTTCCAACAACAAATTTCCTTTTGAACCATCCATCAGCAAAATACTGGCATGAAATTAAATGCATCTCCTCTCAGGCAGCATTGAGACAGTGCTACTGGATTGCAAGAAAATCTTGACAGCATTTCAGAATGTTTTCTTTGAAAATAGTTATCTTTTTGTTTAAATAAGAATTATGGTTTCAAATGACTACACACTGATTGTAACTCCTGTGTAATATTACCCAAAGATGCACCAACAGAAAACATTGTAATTTAGTTGATTACTGAAGTAAATCGTAATCCAGAACACAGATATGTGCATGTTTTTCTCTTTTTCCGGTGGGTCCATGTCTTTACAAAGCTGACAGGCCTCTCTACCAATTTTGTCTATGTTTTGTAAATCTTGTATTTCTTGCTACTGAGGTAGTTCTCTGGTCAGTCAGATAATTTCTATTTATAACTGTTGTACAAAGCATGTAAATTATGCAATACACCAGGAGGAAAGTATTCCTATCTCAGATGAGAATCTGAATTTAAGATGCATACCGTAGCACACACAGCAAAACCGCAGCGTGAAAATAAAATTTATTAGGGAATAGGACTAATAAATAATGTAGTTGATTAATAATAATAAATTTTATATTTTAAATAGAATATTAATAAGTAATCCACAGTAATAGCTAAAAAATCATTCAAGAGGCAGCTGAGGCATTTCTGCATTGTTGTTTAAATCATTAATACAATGTTGGAAGGTATTAATTTAGGTGGCATTATGCTTATCACTTATTTCAGGTTTGTCCATATATGGAGATATAAATTAGATTACAAATTCATAGTATTTAAATTAATTAGACACCAAGCTTCTATTAATAATCAAAGTATAATTCATACAGCCCATATAATCATGGTTTTTGTTAGGGTATATGATGATGGCACAATCTCTAAATGCAGCAAGTGAAAACATTAAGTTAGTTCAAACAAGAGAAAAGTTATCATTGATAGCCGTGTCCAGAAATTCATGCACTTTGAAGATTTTCTTTGAGATATTTAGAAAAATGAAATCAGGAAACAAATGGTTTGAATTGGATTGCTCAGACTTTTTATATATTAAGACAAAATAGCTCTTTGGTCTTTTCTATCAGGTCCCATTTATCATCCTAAACACATCTTAGTGCCCTTTCCAGTTTTGAGACAATTGAGCAGAGAAGTCAAGAGGCTCTCTCATAATGAGAACAGTGGAACAGCCTTTGAGCAAAAAGCAGTGTTTGAAAGCTTTGATTGTTCTAAAGAACAGTGTGTCAAACATACCATACCTGCTCTCAAAACAGCTCCGCTAACTGATTCTGCTTCTCTGCCTCCATTACCCAATGTGAAACTTAGCACAACAAGGATGATCCACAGAGGCAGGATGTGTGTGAGATGGGAATAGAAAAGGTTTATGAATGTGTACATGTCAGCTTACAGTGAAATAACAATCCACTCTTGGAACAAAGGAATTTAATTATAAAATGCAGCTTAACAGCTGCAGAAATCTTTCAAACATAATTTATTAATAGATGTGATTTTTTTCTTGATAAGTTGTATTACCTATTCTCAGGGACATTTCATTCCCTGGTGATTGTTTTTGATATAGAAGATGTAATGGGAAAGTATAAAACTAATGCATTATTAAAAATATATTTAGTTTTCTTAAGCTGCTTTTTTTCTACTGCACAAGACTGAAATAAGGCTATTCAAAAGTGTATTTATGGAAATCATCAGTATAATGCAGCAGCAGGAAAGACTGCATTTGTATAAATATGGAGATGCTGCTGATAAAACAGCTGGGGTTATTGCACTTTATGTAGATTAATAAAATTTGAATGCACACATAATTACATTAGTAATAAGAATATAGAGAAATGGAAACAAATGTTTGAAACTTTGCACAGTTCCAGGTCAGTATTTTTACAGTGAGTGGTGAGGGCAGGACTTTTCTCCACAACACTGTGATCAAGTTTCTCTTCTACATTTGTTTAGTTCAACGCCTCATGAAATTTAAGGCAGTTTGGCAATGGACTTGCTGGAATGCATGAAAGGGTGTGAAAAAAAAGCCTCTAAGCCATTATAGCAAGTAATCTTTCCTACTATATTGATCATGCTGGTTTCTGTGCTTAAATAACTGTACTAGAAAAAGAAATAATAGCCTAATAAAACATGCCAGGATGCACACTAAATGTGCCAGGAGATTGGCTATTAATGACAAAAAATTCTAGCTGATTAGACAATTGTCTCTTGAATGTGCTTTTGTATATATCAGCAGCTGTGCCCAGACCTCTGCAAGAATGTTGTTGGTTGGAAGTTAGAGGCCTTACATTAATATAAAGTTGAATCGAACTCTACTTGAATCAGAGTAAAAGACAGAGACTATATCAGTATTAACAAGTAGTGATACCAGAAATAGCCTGGTAAATTTAAGCTTTTTTTTTCTTCTTCTCTGAGGGCCAGTAAGAAATCAGTGAAAAGTGAAAAATCTCAAGGAGGAGATTATTTTTTCTTTTTTATTTTTTGCATCTTTTAACTATCTTCAGTCAACTGTTACTGACTGCCTGGTTCACTCTGCCCGTATATTAGCAGTACAATTGCAAACCTGAAACTAGTATTTCCTAATTTGTATTTAATGCTTGAAACAGCATAGCCTAAAAGGACCCATTGGTTTTAAGCTCATTGTAATATTCTGTATGCAAGAATAAAAGAAAAAAAATAGCAATTCCTTTTCCTAACAGTTACCTTAGTGATCATTAGCAAATATGCCATTCTCACAACTGGTATTCAGCACAACAGCTTGCTACCTACAAAAGTAGCTTTCCTTATTAGTAGGTGGCTGTACCGATCAAAAGTCATTTGCAGTTGCAGTACTTACCTAGCAGAATATATGAAAAGGAAATGGCATAATGCTGTGACACAACTGCACTGCAGCTATCTTAGCAGAGATTAAAAGGTACACGGTAAGATGTAACCCCACACCTTAGTTTTGCTTACTTTGCTTTATTAATTTGAAATACACTTGACTAGAGTAAAGCTTCTTAGAAATTTGTTAATTTCATTAAAGATGTATCAGTTTCTAAGCAAAGAGAAAACTTCACTTTCTTCTATTTCATATAGGAATATTTCCATTTGAAGTAAGATTTTTAATCTCTCTACTGCTGCCTTCAATATACAGAGCCATGGACAAAAACCAAAGCAGTGACAGATAAAATATGGCTGAGAAACTAATAGGATTTTGTCTGTCTTTTCAGCCAGCTTGATTCTTCTTTGTTGCAAAGACACCTTAAGAAAAAACAGACTTAATGTTATAGGAGAGTCAATACTTGTCCACAGTGGTAAATGGTACATTCTGGAGTCAGAGTTTATTCAGAAGAAAAATAGTAGCATGTTACTGGGAGAGGGCTTCTTTTCCCTTACATCTGCAGTGCTAGTAAACATTGTTGACTTGTTGACTGTATATAAGGTCTAATATATACACATGGATTTTATTCAGACTAAGTTTTACATTTTAGGGATTTGTAAGCTAGTTGTCTGGAGACAAAACTTACTAACTTAGAAGGAAGAACATTCTATTTTTAATTTAAGAGTTTTTACTTCAAGGTTTTCATCAACTGTCCGTCACTGAAGCTACTGACAAATGAGGAAGTGACTCTTGAAAAGGGAGGAGTATACTTCAGTGATGCTTAGCAATTTCAACATTTTTTTTAAAAATAAAGATAGGATCACCAAATCTTAGAAAGTTGCATGGTCTTCCTTGGTTTGAACTAAATGTCCAGAGGTTTTTACAGCTAAACTACTTGAAACTGTTTTTCTACCTCACTTCTGTTTTTTTACTTTCCTTCAGAGCAATTTTGTAAAGCATAACCAGTTTTATTTTGCTAAGCAGAAGAAATGAACCAATGAATTAAAAAAGCACAAGCAGAACTGTTGATGTGTCAGCAGTGGTGTCTGATGTGTCCACAAATGTATGGAGTGGAAAACTCCAAAGTGTTTTTATCTGTTAGCATGAAAAGGCTTTAATTGGGACATTGTGATCTGCGAACAGATAAAAATACAGTAGTGGTAGAAGGAAAAAGTAGCTGATCAGCAAACACAATGAAGATATCTTTGTCATTAAATTTAGAATCAGGTTGGTATTTGCTATTCATTATAAATTGGTTTGCGACTTGGGGGGAAAAATATCGAGATTTAACAGATGTAGATAGTTACTCACAGAATCCTGGAGGCACAGCTAGAATGATTGCAGCTGTATGGGAAAGGCTGCTCTTAGTTCTCAAGGAAAAGAAAACAACAGATAAAAGATGGCAGACTGATGAAAGTGGCATAATATTTTATGGAGCTAAGTTCCCAAGATATTTCAGTGCAATAACAATATAAATCTTCTTTGATATTTATTCTGCAGTTGAATAGCATTCCAAAATGAAAAATGGGTTAACTTCTGTCTGTTACAGTGTCTACAAACAGATTGCTAGTAATGCACAAGTATTCTGTGGTCATCTTATAAGCATAGTTATTGCTTAGTTCTCCCTTCTCAAATATTCATAGCATATTTACTTCTATATTATAGGTTATTGTGAAGTAGAAAATATTTTCTTAGACTCCCCTATTTATCAGTAGTATGTGTTAACTTTGCTGTAGAAGATTTTTTTTTTTAATACTTAGGGGTATGATTAGTGTAGCCTCTAATGGGAGCAAGAGCAACAGCATCCATGTAAATGCAGCTCCTGAAAGAAAGTGTGGGAGATTTCTTCCAGCTCTTTCCTGAATATCTTCATGGCTAGTCACAGTTTCTCGAGCAGCTCTCACTTCCCAGTGAGCTGGCTTTGAGCACAGGCAGCTAAATTCCTGGACTGGAGAAGACACTCCACATGTGCATCCTTGAATCAGGAGTACCACATTAAGGACCTGATATTTTAGTCCACAATTTTTTAAGTGTCCACCTTGAGACATGTTATTTTCTAATTTTCCTGTTTTTTTCTCCTAACTGTTTGTTTGCTTGCTATGATACTGTGATACAATCAGTTTATTTGTACAAGTTTAAAAAAAGTGTGCTAGCATAGGTGGATGCATTTTTATTTTTACACATGCTCTTCCTTAGTCTCTAAAAGTAGGCTTTAGATGCCAGATATGTATTTACCTACTGTTAGGCTCCATGCTTAGTATATACTTCCACATTTTGTTTCCAAATATTGCTTATTAACATCCTAGAGGAGTTTGGTCGAAGTACAGTAGTACATTTGGAAATGGAAAAGGTCTGCACAGGTTATATAGTTCATCCTTGTCTAAAAGGAGTAAATGTTTATGATTCATTATTAGTTTGTTTTTTTCTGTCTTGAGTCTAACAAACTTAGCAGCATGTTAACATTTTTTTTGTTGTTTTTCTTGCGCAAAACCAAAATCACAACCTTTCCCTAATTCATCATCCTAAAGATGACATTTTTAAACTTTAAACTGTGAAATTCTAGTACTAGATTACAGTGTCATGAATTAAGGACATAAGTAATTTTACCCACGTACAAAAGACTGGTTTTAAAAAGATAAGTCTTAAGTACACAAAAATCCTGTATCTCCTAAGAGAAATCACCAACTTTATGAGAGAACTATATGGAGTAGGGATTGATATGTGTCGGTATATGCAGTATTTGAGTTTTCTGAAGTATATCTCATGTTATATTTACATATATACATATATATACATATAGGAGCAATGTTTGTTTAAAGGTTGATTTTTCTACGTGTTAAAATTCAGACATTTGCACAGAAATGTTATTTAAATTGTACAGAATTACAACAGGATAAACAACAGAAAACCTCCAAATCTGAACCAAGAAAGTCTTCAGACAAAATCTCCCTTAAAAAAATGCACACAAACTTGAAAAGCTTTTCCTAGTATTAATTGTTCTCTTACTGCTGTTTTTTAGTCATTTTATATATCAGGTCATGATTCTGGATGAAAAATTATATTCAGCATTTATTTTACTGCTGGGCAGTTGAGAGCTCAGGGTACAAAATGAAAATAATAAGGTGAAAGCCAAACTCTCTCTCAAAGTGTGAGTCACTTTTTAACAAAAAAGAGTATATTGTATCAAATCACTGGGGTCAGTGGCCAATAATTGCTTCATAGGGTGATGTGCAGCTATGCCTGGGACCATTTGTCTCGTTTAAATCTTTATTCTTTGCAAAACCCATCTTGATGTTTTTCAAAACGCTGCAGATACCGCCAAAGCATTAGACATTTATCCCCCATAGTGTGTGGTATATTTGCTTTTTCTTCTTTTGCTTTAGGAAAACTGTATTGCAGAGATCATTGAACATATCATTAAGACTGTGGATAGGGATGCAGCTGGGGTCCGACATCTGGATCTGGTACTCTGAGGGTGTCCATGACCCTTTTCCTCTTCCCACAAGTGGGATAAAATTCCCCCTCCTGTCAAATATGGTCTGAGAACTTCTATTCACCCTTCCTGCTTGTCAGCACAAGGCATACTCTGAAATATACTGACTTAACCATCAGAAAGTTTGGAAAAGCAAAAGTGAGCTGAACACCACTCCTCCATGCCTAGAGTATGTTAATTTTGTTTTCACTGGAGATTAACAGTTGCAGAGAGGCTGAGGTTGTTGAGACTGTTCCTTTACTTTTGTGTCTTGCTTTTTTACAACTTTCCTTTTGCTGCTGTGTATTCCTGAAGAGTTTAAAACCACCTTAGTTTTCTGTCACCTAATCCGTTTATTACTAACCTCCTTCAGAGATAGCCTGTGTAAGTAGTACCTTGGAAAAAGAGAAAATATCTTGAATTATTTATTTTTTAAGAAAAAATCATAATAAATATGTTTTTTTAAACTTAATTATCCATAAAGAATGTCTTTCCAAACAATCTAGCGTATACTGGGGTTTTGGATGGGGAGAAATTACTGTATGTTTTCAAATTGTTTAACTATTTTAACATTTCTTCTCCACCTACAATAAAAAGCTTTATAGTTCTTAACTTAATACCACTGAGAAACTTCTTTGGGGACCAGTAATTCCCTCTCTCTGCTAAAAGAGAAACTCAGTTGAACAAATAAGGCAGCAAGTATTGCTTAACCTTTACTGCAGTTGCATTCCCTTTCCCCCCAAACAATTAAAAGGGAAGGAAAACAACCTTCTGGCAGTGAAGGAGCAAGACAGACACTGCATTGTATTAGTTTGTGATTCAGAGCAGATACCTTATGTATCTCTCTCGTAAATTAGACAGTGTAATTCACTAAGAAAAAAAGGTTTCTAGACTTGAATTCACCAAGAGAATTTACTGACTGGCTGAATATCCTATAATATAAACTTAACTTATTCCTTCATCCAGAATACAAATTGGAAAATCTAAGGAATATCTTTCTGAGGTACTAGTCCTATGAGCATATCCTGTATACTTATGTTAAGAAGTGTAAATCAGGATTAATCATAAAACATGTTGAACATACAAAGTTGGACTGAACTGTAGTTTTTTCCTATTGCATGTGAGCGTAGGGTCTGTGTATCTCTGATCCGAAGTAAGGAATGCTGTTGCTGCTTGGCTGCTGCTTCTTTTTGCATCTATCTGGTATGACAGCAAGTTTTGACTACTTCTTGCAATATCTCTGTGCTGGTTATGTCAGCTAAAACCTGCCCAGGGTTTATTTCTTGGCTTGCCTGGTCTTTCACCATTACAGTCTGGCTTTTATCCTCCTGAGCCTGCACAGCATTGCTAGTGCATTGCTGTGTCTTGAACTAGCATTGCTAGTCTCAGACTACAACCTTGACATCAGTACTCAAAAGTGAAAAGAGCACTGCTTGCAAAGTACCTTGTGGACAGTCTCCGCTTTTTGCTTGTTTGATTTTTTTGTCAAATTTCATTTTGTCTGACTTAACATTATCTGTGAAAGCTCACACAGTATCAGATAAGCACCAAAGCAAGTCCAGAAGGAACATGCTAGGGACAGAGCAACAAACTGCCAGATCTGTTCAAGCAGCCTTGGAACAGCCTAATTATCCTTGATGTGCTTCAGTGAAAGACAGCATGTGTGACTGTCCCTATTAGCAAAGAATAATCTCTAAGAATAAGTTTGAAAATACACATTACCCAAAACAAGCATCATTTGCAATGAGGGGTGAGGTCTGGGCACACTCTTGGGCTACCTCAACTGAAATACAAGCTTGTGAAAGGGAAAGGGATGCTGAAGTTTATTTGCTTTTGAAAAATAAAAAAGACAAAATGTTATTAAATATTTAATATTTTTATAAGAGGAGGTCGTTAATGAAATGCTAAGGCTATGGTTGGCTTGCCATTAGACAGTCTGGCTCATCTAATTGAACTCTACCTAAAAACTAGTTACTAATTTTTTTCCATGTAAGTGTTTTGCCTAATTAGAGTGAGTTCAGAAAAGAGCAGCATGATTGGAAAGCTAGGGAAATTGCTTCTGAGGAGATTAAAGAAATTAAAATTCATAGCCTGGTGCACAGATGATTATTGGGGGGAAATTATTCCTGAAGTATTAATGACAGTAAAAATATTCTTCATCTTAAAAATGGCTGAAAATGGCTTTTAAATGGCTTAAAAATCCATCCAATTCCAAATCATTTTGGTTTATCATGAGGAAGACATGCAGGCATCTCACTGTGGAATTTGGGTATGACCATATGCATGTCAAGAAGCATGTGAAAGTGAATTTCTCATGACCCACAAACCTGCTGTGCATAATGGAATATCTGCTCAGCTAAGCTATAAGCGTGGACCATATAGAGGGTGTGGTGAACCCTGCAAAGCTACTGGAGAAGAAAAGATTTGATCCCCGCAGCAGCATAACACACTCTAAAGTGGTGTCTAAAGTTTTGTTGAAGGTTCAAGATAGTGTACTTCTGGTTTTTTTTGCTTCCCTCATTTCAGCATCTACAAGAGTCTCATGATACTGTGCTTAGTTGGATGTTAGTGATTCCTCAGGGAAAATCTGTAACGTTCCTTTTACTTACTTAAGTGATAAGGCATTGTAAGCTCATTGCTTCTTTCAGGGTTTGGTTTTATCCTGATGCTGCTTTCCAGATTGCCAGAACAGCAAAATTGCTGTAGCAGAAAATTTTTCATTGCATTACATGGATCCTCAGATATCACTGTAAGTTTTTACACTGGATTAGGGCTGTAAGCCAAGAAAAAATTGTATTAGGAGCTGAGAAACATCAAGTTTTGCCAGTTCTTTCAACTCCTTCCCAATAAGTTTTTTTCCCTCTCTCTCTTTTGTGAAAAAAAATGGGAGTCTAACTCACAAAAGCTTTAAATTTCCTGAACTATTAATACTTTACCTAACTTATACTTTTAATGGTGGGATTATAAGTCATTAGAAGCCTCTGAGATTCCCAGAGTGAAATCTCTGAATGAAAAAAAAAAAAAAAAAAATGAAAAAAAAAAGCTCCTTTACCTTTCAGTATGGGGATTATATGCATTTATATCCCTGTATCCTTGTTCCTTTTCCTTTGTTGCTACTCATACCATTTATCAGAAGTGAACCTCTTCAGGCCCTACACCAAAGAAAAGTGTCCAGAAGCATGGAGAGATCTGGCCCTAAAAGGTTTATTCTCAAGTGTACTTGGAATTAGATTTAACCCTAAAATTATTGTCCATAAAAAGGAATCAAATTGTATAATATGAAAAACTAGATCAGGTGAAAAAGGTTCTGCTTAGGAAAGGAAGTTCTAAAATGTTATTGAAAGGGATGTAAATCACAGAATCACAAAATGGTTGAGGTGGGAGGGGTATCTGAAGGCTGTGGTCCCACAGCCCTGCTCAAGCAGGGCCACCTACAGCCTGATGCCCAGTACTGTGTCCAGATGGTTTTTTAATATCTCCAAGGATGTCTTTGGTCCTGATGCTGGGCACCACTGGAAAGACCCTGGCTTCATCCTCTTTGCAACCCCATCAGGTGTTGATCTACATTTGATGAGATTCCCTATGAGCCTTCTTTTTTCCAGGCTGATCAGTTCCATCTCTTTCAGCCTCTCTTCATAGGAGAGGTGCTTGGGTCCCTTAGGTATTTTTCAGGCCCTTCACTGGCTTTGTCCTATGTCTCCCTTATACTAGAAACTGGGCACAGTAATCCAGGTGTGGCATCATCTGGTAAATGCTTTTTTTCTTTTTCTTTTTTTTCAGTGATAAATAAAACAATAAACAATTACATGCTCGAGAAGTTGTTAATAAATGAGACAATAATATATGAGCGGGTGCTGTGGACTAATTCTGAATATTACATAATTCTCAGTGGTAACCGCATGTTGCAGATCTGTGGTCAAATCTGTGCGTATTTTTTATGTAGTATAAGTCTTATTATATACACCTAAGGGACAAAATCAGGATTACATCAGGTTTTTTTAATGTTTCTTGAATGTACTGCAGCTGTGTAATATGGGTTAATTTATTGTAACTCATCTTTATAGGACAGATACACTCATCTTTTAAGAAGTGCATCAAAAGTAGAAATATGTCAGCCACTTCAGGCTTCATTTATAATACTTTCCTGTTGCTATGGCAAAAATACAGTACTTCACCTTTTGAAAAGCCAAGGAGAGAAATAGAACATTTTTTGTATATGGGTTATTCTATATCAGAGAAACACAGGTGCTTCTGAAGAAAAGAGCTTGTATCATCACAGTAGTGATGGTCTTATGATTGTGGTTAATAATACTTTTTTTTTTCTTTAGTTGCTAACTATTCATTGAACCAAACACCAGTTTTGAAACAGGTGTTGTGCAGGATAAGTTGAGGATTTTAAATTGATAGATGTTTGCTTTGGAGGCTTGGATGATGACTATTCCCGTTGGTTACTAGAATATTAGCTTTTATTACTAGCATACATAATTAGTTTTCTCATCTGTCACCACAGAAAACACCTTTCCCTTTCTTTAGGAACTCATCTGAGGTCATCTAACTGCACAGTCCATAAAGACATGGCTTCCTAGATGTATGGGCAAGCATAAGTGGATATACTCATAATTTGATTAACAGAAAATGACTGAATATAGAACTGTGAATGCTGCTACTCTGTTCCATCGTTTCTACCAGCTAGAACTGTAGGCCTCCCAGTAGTTCCCTGTTTGCATAAATAAAGTGGTTGATAATGGCATCCTCTTGCTTCAGTGTATAATTACAAAAATAGTAGTGAAAGAAGAAAATCAGCAGGTCAGACATTGCTATTAGCATTTTAGTTCCAAAAGACTGAAGAAGACGAGGGTTGCATAGGCAAAAAACTGTGTTTTGTTATAAGCAGGAAAAGCACATCTTAGTGCTTAGGAAGGTAGGTCTTTACAGCTAATTAAGTAGTTAGGTGTGACAGGACCATCGTAGTTCCATTATGCTGTACTTCTCCTGTGTAGACATACATTTGTGCTTACAAATTTGGTAGTGACAATTCCTGCTGCAGCAAGTATGATTTAATGTAAAAAGAAAAACAAGTCTGTAGGCTGAAGACACAGTCACATAATTTAGAGATAATTTCATTTGTCAAACAAGCTAGTGGGCTTTGCAGTAAAACAAACCAGAATTTGATTACTGTCTATTACTAAATGTAATTTAGCCTTGTTTAGGAAACATATAGCTGCTCTGTAATGCTTTGCTAAAGCTTAATAAATTAAAATGCTACTGTTACTCCCATGGACATGCCATTTAATTTACAAACCACTTGCACACTAGCTATTTTAAGCATATTTTTATAACATGCTATATAAATTAGTTTTTTAGACAAATGAAACCACCTATAGCTGTTGTGTTGCAGGGGGAAGTTGATAATGGTTTTCTTGTGGGATTCTTTTCAACTCTTGTTTTCAGATCAGTAGTGGCATCAGTCCTTTGATTTAGATCAAAGCAAGAACAAAAGCTTCTTAGGAGCAAGTGAGAGTCAGAAGGTGAAAATGAAGAGAGGGAAAAAGTAATGAAATCCCACACTATAGCCTAAACCAGACTACTAAAATGCGTAAATCAACTTTATATAGCTTTAGCTGTGATATTATTTTACTGTAATTTACTTATGAGCTCAAACCTTCAGAAGCTTAGGTAGTGTATTTTCTCCCTTGATTACAAACCAGTGAATCTTATCTTGCCTGTACAGGTGCTGAATTTTTTATTTCTCAACCTACATTTTCTTCTAGTCATTAAAGATCTAGGGCACTTAGTGTAAATATTAAAGATGATATATGAAGCCTGAGAAATTTAATCTTGGGTAATTACACTCTACCTTGCTCTTCTAGCTACCAAGAGTTTCCCTGCAATTTTGGTTGAATAAGTAATCTGCTACTGCAATATTTTGCTCTTCAATAGCTGCAGTGCTGACAAGATGAACACTATGATTCCACACATTAGCCTCATTTTTCTAATTATTTTATGAAAGTTACATGATGTTCTGTGATTAGCTGTAGCAGCCTACACAAGAGGTGTTGCATTCAAAATATATGAATTCTTTTGCCTTGACAGTAATTCTTGAAAGCATATGTGTCAATTAATTGCTTCTCCTGGTTCTTGAAATGCTTTCCCATGGACATAGTTTTCTTCTGCAGATCAAAGATATGAACTTTTCTTTGTAGAAAACTGTATATTATTGCCTGTAAGCAGATTTCTTACTGGCTTACTAATAGGAGATTAAGTTCATTATCTACCAGATAACTTTCCTAATAAGCTCAGATCTGGCACAAACAAGAAGCTGAAGATAAGCAGTTTGTCTGACCTGTACATAGGTGCCCTTTCTGTGTTTATTTGACAGTTTCATTCTCTTCTGGCTGACTGACATGTCCCTCTGGAAGAAGAGAGTACGGAAAGAAGGGCAGCTAATTAATACTTCCAAATTTTGTTTCTATTTCTAACTCATCTGCAGTTTCCCTTTTCAGATACATTGGGGGAAAATATCAAATAGAATCTAATGAACTATTACTGCTAGCCAATTAAGACACACATACACATACATACACGCACACACACTCATGCATAAATTAGTTGCAATGCTGTGCATATTTCATCACCTAGGAAAGCAGTATAATTCAAGCCAATTAATACATAATCCTTGCCTTGAAAACTGTTCCATTTTGATCAACCCCACTGTACATTAGACGACAGCAAATCCAGAATGTCTGCACAGAAATGAAAATCATTATAAGTATAAAGAGAAAAGCTAGAGAAGACTGATACTGTTTACAAGCAGATGTTAAAATATAGTGAAAAGACATAAACCACTTCAATGTGTTTGGGACCAGGTAGGCTCTCTGTAAGAGTCAGAAGAAATTGAAAAGATTAGGAGTTTATAAATGACAATAAAATCTTCTTGTAAGCATTAAAATAAAAGTAAATAAAAATTATGAGGACTAAAGCAATTAAAAGAAAATATACATAATTTTATTGTGCTAATTACAATGGTAGTCAAAAACTAAGAGTTGACTGTGATTAAACTAATTTAGCAATATATATAAAAAGTATGATATCAGATAATTTTGAAAGAACTAGGTAATCATATAAAATTATAGGGAAATTTTATACTCTAATACACTAAACATTGAATTATTATTTAGGTATTTTTAGGATTTCAAAATGTTTTATTCCTTAATTGTTCAGTTCTTAGCATCTTGTGTGTTACGCATTTGCTACTTCTTTTGATGTATTAAATTAGGTGGAATGTTATTTGTTTTCAAATGGCAGATCTTCTCTGCTCTTAGTCAACTTTGAAATTATTAAAATTTAATTTCCCATATCTAAGCTTTATATTTCTGAGTATTTTTTTCTTCTTTCAAGAAGTAAGGGAAAATTGGTGGTATTCTACAAGCATTCAGCAATCAGTTCCAATATTTACATAGTACCTAATACACTGTCATATTTAAGGTGTCTTTTTTATATTATTTGCATTCCACACATAAATTATTCTATTTACAATGCTTAGGGCAACCAGTAATTGCTTGGGATTGTTTATGGAAGAATGTTAGGGCTCCAGAATGGGATTCTTCTTCTAATTTAGGCATATCTACTTTATCTGGTTCAGAACTGACTTAGCATCTGTGCTTCCAGGGAAGATATATGTCCTACAGCACTTCAGCAGAGGTTCCTCTTGTCTATTTACTTTGGAGAGAAAACCTTGTACTTGTTTTTATATAGAAATCCTGGGTTCCAGCCAAAGCTCTCTGCACAACCAGACCGATGTTCTTCTGCACCGGCTCATCTTTTGGCACATGGGGAACAGCCTGCTCCTGTAAGACTGCCTCCTTAGAGCACACTCAGCTTTCCTGGACTCTTTTGCTCTTCAGGACTGCCTCCCAAGGGTCTCTCTCAACCAGTCCCCTAAACAAGCCAGTGTCTGCCCTCCAGAAGTCCAAGCTAGCCATTCTGCTGACCCCCTCCTAAATTCTCTGAGAACTGAAAACTCCCATTTTGTGATGGCTGTGCCCAAGACGGCATCCAAGCACCATATTACCCACCAGTTCACACACAACAGGTCCGGTGAGACATATCCCCTCATTGACTCCCTCACCAGCTATGTCAGGAAACTGTCTTCCACACACTAGAAACCTACCAGACTGTCTACTCTGTGCTGTGTTGTATTTCCAGAAGACATTTGGTAAATTAAAGTCCCCCATTAGAACAAGGACTAGTAATCATGAGACTTCTCTCAGCTGTCTATAGGATATTTTGTCTGCTTCTTCATCCTAGTCATATGGTTTATAACAGATTCCCTTCTCAGCCTTCTCCCTGATTCTTACCCATAGACACTCAACCCTATTGTCACCGTCATTAAGCTCTAAACAATCTAACATACAGGGCTACCCTGCTGGCTCTCCTTTCTTGTCTGCTTCAGATCTTTGTGGAGAGGAATTCAAGGCCAGTGGAATTTTATGTTTAGATAGGAAAGCTTCCTAGCACTTTCCAGTACTTCTTTTTTCCCCCATCCAACCTACTGAAGAATCACAAGGAAGTTTGTGCCAACTTAAATATATTACTCAATCACCACCAGAATGCATTGCAAAGTCAAAAATGAAATCTGGAATTAGGGAGCAATGCTTGGATATTACAAGCTGTCACCCCCTGGTTTCAGTGTTTTATGTAAAAGACAGTTTTTCCTTTTCTATCCTTTTGATGAAAAATTCCTTTTCTTTTGTAGAATCATAGAATTGACCATGTTGGAAAAGACCTTTGAAATCATCAAGTCCAATCCTTGATCCAACACCGCCATGGTTACTAGACCATGGCACTAAGTGCCACATCCAGTCTCATCTTAAAAACCTCCAGGGACAGTGAATCCACCACCTCTCTGGGCAGCCCATTCCAATGCCTGATTACTCTCTCTGTAAAAATTTTTTTCCTGATATTCAAGCTAAACCTGCCCTGACACAGCTTAAGACTGTGCCCTCTTGTCCTTTGAACAGCTTTTAAAATTTGTGTCAATAGGGGCACACCACATGGGTGTATCAGATGAGTATTTATTTTTAAATAATTGAACAAAATATGAAGTGTGAGAGAGAAATTACAACTTCCTATTAATTTAAGAAGGGATCAGAACACAAAGAGGTGCCCTATATGTAACAGAATTTTGTTGTCTCCTTGTTCGAGATTGATTTAATTTTCAAATGTTTTGAGGGGTAGAATTTTTTTAATTGAACCACTTCCAGAAGAACTCACCTCTAGAGGTAGCATTGTTTTATTCTGTTGCATGGTGTATTGCAGGAAAGATTTCACATATAATTTCTTTTTCCTTTCCACTTTCTTATCCTTACTGCTTTAATTTCTAGAGCTAAGGCTTGGAGATTGACAAAGTATGGTTCCCCTAACTTGGAGAACTATCATGAGAAACAATAGGAAAAGTCTACTTCTTTTTTAAGGTGGTAATCTTTGAAGTCAGTAATGTTACATTAATTGAAATGGATGCTATTTTTTAACTAAAAAATTCTTCCATAACTCATTGTGGTGTCCAGGTACACTTGGCCCTTAAAACTCATCAAGTTCATAATCTCTGTCTCTTTTATTTTTTTTAAGAGATCCAGGTCTTCTTGTGTGAAAGCAGAAAACAAAACCCTGACTGTGGCTGGGACCACTTCTTGCTGAGTGGCTTTCTGTGACTGGGTTGGCACATTCAGAGGTGGAGTAGAAGGGCCTCTGCTCCAAAAGTAGGCAACTCAAAAATGCAAGGTAGCCTGAATGTGCTGCATTAAGGGAAAATGTAGACTGATAGATTTCTCCATTTTAATAGTTTCCCTGATACCATTTTTTAACAATAAGTAGGGCCTCTTTCATCTTTATAGCATGATTTTTTGTGTTATATTAGGATTATTGTTTCTGTAATGCCTGTAAAACAGTATGGGTCAAAGGTCCCATCCTGGGATCATGTTAAGCCTGGAAGTATTGTAAACTTCCATCATTTGATAAAAAGAACACAAAGTTGAGAAAAAATAAAAAGTGAATTGGAATAAACTCAAGGAAAAAAAATAGAAGTCAGACATGAGAGTGAGTTAAGATGAACATGTAAGAGCCTTAAAAGGAGAATGGAACGGCTAGAAACTGTAAAGAGGAAATGAAAAGTTACTTTTAAAATGAATAGAACTTAACAGGAAAATTTATTGGATAGTTAATGTAGAATATGTGGCGAAGGTAATGACATATTTGGAAAGTGCAAATTTGGGATAGTGTATTTGGTGTGATTTTTTACTGTGCTTTCCTCTTGAACATTGTTTTAGCTTTACAGATTAATAGGAAATGAACTGACATTCGGATTGAGAGTGTAAGTAAATAATACAAAACTCATGACGTTCTAGTACTAAATACCCAGAAGAGTAAAATCAAAGAATGTTCTTTCTTATATATTGGCCAGATATAACCTAAAATAACTGAAATACACATGTGATTTTTTGAATGAATAAAAATATGGAGATTCTGTATTCCTGCCTGTATGGAAAAATCTGTGGGTCTAGTTATTTACTGTAATTCAGTGCAGACAGCCTTCAAAGAAAAACAAAAGAAGCTTATAGTAAATTGTAGATTACATTTTTCTTTCTCTACCTGGTAGGCCATAAATAATAGATTGTCAGTGTTACAATTTGGTTTATGATAATTTGAAATTCTAATGACTTTCTGAACAAAATTAAAAGTATCTGAGCTTCTCAACAGTTAGTAAATTTTTTTTTTTCTAATGCAAGGGATTTAGCAACCTGAGTGGTTGATACCAGACATCATTTATGAGATTCTTTTTAGAGTTATAACATATGTCTTTAGAAATAAGGGTGCCTAAAATTACTTTCTTTCTGAGACTTCCCTTCACTTTATTCTATTGCCTTGTGTACCAAGTGGACAGGTTTTATTAGGATTTATTTAAATTATTAGAATCGTAAACAAGAACAAGCATAAATATTCTTCAAAGCCTATTCTTCACACTGGGTATCACCTTGGTAATCACATTAATAAACACAGGACAATTAGTTTTATACAGACTGTCCAATAAATCAACTGGGATTCTTTTTCCCCTGATGCATAGCCTGGGCAAGATCTTCTCAGGAGCTGTGCAAAATGCCTAATACCCATTCATGTGTATCAGAGTTTGGGGTTCAGCACTTCTAAGTTCACATCCTGAGGCACAAAAGCACTCCTTTGTTTCTCAATCAATAAAGAATACATTCTTCCTGGTTACGGATCAGGGGTTTGAGCAGTGCATGTCTCCCTGACAGCACTATATTTTGCTAGCTGGAGGCACTGATGATGCTGATGTGTATTTCTTTAATTTCTATTCTCACTTTCAGTGAGAATAGAATCTAATTAAATTCTGGTGATGCTTAAGAAGAGGAAGGGACAGTGTTTCTCTGAACATTATTCTATCTAACACAGAGAGTAGTAGTTTTCTGATATGCAGCATTTAGCACACGTGAAAACAGATGTGTGTCTTTAGCAAGCTGTCATTTCTCAAACTTAACAAAAACTGTGCCAAGAGAAGCTGGGGAGAATCGCAAAGCCTGGGTCTGGAAGCAGTGGAGTGCAGTGCTGATAGCACTGTGCTCCCTAGTGCAAGTTTCCAGAGCGCGTTTCTTCTTGGCACTGACACAGCCAAGTCTCCTGCTCCGACACAGATGTTCCTCCAGCAGCTCTAAGTAACGCTGCTTGACGGATACAATGTCATACCCAGGGGTTCGTGGTCCACCTCAGCTTTCTAAGAGGACTCGCTACTGATGAAATCAAAAGCTTAGAGAAGCATGAGATGCAGGGCTTTATCTAATATTTTGTCTCAGCTACAGTGGCTGGTGAATCGCCACAGCTCAGTATAGTGCTGCTTTACACCCCTGCAACTTTCTTCAAAGCAAACTCTTGGTAAAATCTTCCAATTTCCCTCTGATTGCAAACCGGTGTGAGGACTGGAATGATTTGCCTGTTGGAAGAATGTTGACTCTCGAGTGGGAGTCGGAGGGACTGCAAACAGTGGGTATTGTTGTGATTATATTTGCATCTCTGAAGCTGCTTCATTTGCTGGGACTGATTGATTTTTCAGAAGGTAAAGTGGTCACTCACAGTTTGTGCTGTTTGTAGGTGTGGTGTCTGATATGCTAAAATAGACTTAGAGCATCAGCTATAAAAGAAAGCTGTGAAATGAAAAAAGTGAAAATAACAGACTAAAAATCCTAGTTTGTTTCTGCTGGTTTTATTTTGTTATTGAAAACAGAAGTAGATGCTCGCATAAGATTTATATTTTACAATGAATTTACAATTGTCTGTGAGTGGATGTTTATTAGAAAAATTGAAAATAGTGAACATAACACCTGTCAGTTGCCTTTGAAAGCTGCTCTCTGATACTGAACTTGGTAGTTCAGTTCATATTTACAGAACGCTTTGCTCTTCTGATTTATGATGCAATTAGAGTTTTGTTCTCAATCAGTATCTGTGTTTTAAAAATCTGTTTCATGCAATACGCTATTCCTACAGAATGAGCTTTAGGATCAAGCCTGCTCTAAACCTTTCAAAAAAAGGCATATATGCCAACACCAAATGTGGGTATTTAAAATATATATAATGCATATATGTTTTAAAAATTCTCATTTGTTTGCTCAGAATTTTCTGTTCTCTACCATATGGGTCATATCATTTCATCTACTTGCAAAGAGAGCTTCACATTAATTTATTAGGATTTTTTGTCTATACAAAGTGAGGGGGTTTTCACATTTTGTAGAAATAAGCCCTTTCAATTAATCGTTGCTGAGATGTTTTGTTGTCGACTTTTCAACTTTTTCACAAAATGCCTAGTGTGGACTGCTAAAGTAAACAAAAACTATTCACTCACTGAAGCCCTTTCTCAAAAAATACTTGCTTTTGTCAGTATGTTTGCTCATGTGAGTCCAAACTAATCCTTTTTGCTGTGTAACTGCTTTCAGTCATAATCACACAGCCAAGGAGACCACTCCAGTTTTCTGAAACATTAACTTTTCATCATGCAATAGGATCTTTGATGGATGTAGATTCACATTATCTCCTCATAAAATTGTTCAGAGAGCTGAAAGAATTTGAAATCTTTAAGACAGCACTTATATAGTTACTGAACTATTGAAATATGTCATCCTTCAAAGTGTATGTGGTAAGAATCTATAATATTTGCTTTGTTACTATATAATGCATTGGTTATGGAATTACTTTTTCAGTTCTAAACAAGGGTTAATTTACCCCTCAGTATTGCTCACCTTTGGGTTTTTTAATGCTCTGAATGTATAGCATTTGTGACATCTAAAAAAATTGTCACAGTTATGGGTTTGCTTCAAATTTATTACATATAATAACAGATAGAAAAAATATTAAATGCAATTTTTTTTTAGCATATGTAGAGTTAGATCCCTTTCTTGATTTCTCATAGAATGGTATTGTCATTAAGTTTGTGGGAAATGGTTTCATGTGATGTCAACTATATTAAATTGCCCTTTTACAAAAAAATCCCCCTGGTACAAATTAATCTGATTTTAATATGAATAGTATGTTCAAGATGATATATCAATTGAAGTATAACACCCAACAGTGTCATGGCAGGTCCTCACATGATAATATAATAATTTCACTCAATAGTACCTAGATGTAAAAAGATTAAACATTATCAGGTACAGTTGATATATTTGTAACTGCAGTGTGAATAACTCCAGTGACTCAGGGGATTTCCAGTTTCCCTGAAGCTGATCTGTGCTATTCAACTCTTCTGTGTTGGGGTACTGCCATTACCATTAAACAAGAATTCTGCCCAAATGATTAAGGAATATTTTACAGGGTGTTCTAAGTCAACAATTTAATAGTTTGTTGTTCACCTACTGAATGCAAGAAAAGCTCTTCTGTTTGTATCCAAGGAGGACCACATTTGAACTGTCAGTGTTGATCCAGAAACCAAAATGAGTAATGAGTCTTCCCTGTCTACCGCATGGAGGCACATCATGGGCCATATGCTGAAACAAGTATATTCCCATAGTCAGGGACTTATATTGTGAATATCACTGAAAGAAAGGGCAGCATGCCTGATGTTTGCCAATGAAGCACAGGGAAAACAGCTAAAGGAAAAATCCTTAATTGCTAACTTGTTATAACTCCACTGATTTTAGTGAGGTCGTAATGATGCATTACTGTGGTATGATGGACAACCACCTGCCTTTACATTACATAGCAAGGAAGTTATGATGAAGAAGAGCTTGACTTGCCCCCATGATTCCATGAGAAAACAGGAGAATCCAGTCAATCTGCTTAGTTTTATTACAGTGTTCAGCAATTGCCAGGACAGAGAGGAACCTGATCTTATCCTGTGTCCCTGACTAGGGACTGTGTTATTCTGCTTCATCCATTCTCCACTTTCCAATAAGCAGGACAAGAGACCAGAATGAAAAGAAAGCTGGCTTCACGGGAGCCAGCAAGCTGTTTCAGTTATAAGGACAGAATTGAATCAATACAACTTTTACTAGAAGAGAATGAAACTCTCCTTTGCCTCTCCTTCCATTACTTTGAAAGTGGTTTGATACTAATCGATATCTTCCCTCCAGCTTCCTTGCCTGAAACTTTTGCCACTGGGCAGCTTTGCTCCAAAGCTTTTGTTTTATTCCTCAGGTGGAAGGGGAGGAGAGGAAGGAGATCAAACTGAAGCAATGGATCAGAGCAGTAAAGCAACAGCACCAGGCCTAGAGGAAATTCATTCACCAGAATCTTGGAGGGGAGAGATAGCAAAATGAAGGATTTACTTTGCATTTGTGTGTCCAGAATAGCTGCCAAGTGGTAACTGTGCAGAGAGATTATATAAACATGTGTGTGCAACTGTGTAAACATTAGGGGACTGCATAAATCGGAGTCTTTGAAAGGACAAACTTTATGTCTCTTCCTACATCATGCATTGATTATATTTTGAAGTGTAACACCTCATGCAGAAATGTTTTTCTTTTGCTTGTGAATAGAATGCATCCAATGTTGCAATCTATTTGAGACCCTCTTATTCCTCCCCTTTTCCTCAAACTAATCTCTAACAGTTTTCCAGAGCTATCTAACTTTCCAGAGTTATCTTCCAAATATTATCTTTTTATCTTATTCAGATAAAAACATCATTTCTGGCATATGAATGTCCCATGAACTCCATATCTTTTGGCTAGTAGGACACACTGGTCTCTATATGTCTTTCAGCTCAATAGCCTATCAAGGCTAGGTAGGAATATTTGATCCTTAGTTTCTTTTACTATGATGGAAAGAAAAGACTAGTTAACTTGCAGTTATCAATAAACATATTTGGTTGCAAAGTCATTTTTTTGTGAGTAAATAGAGCATTTTTTTGCTTCAGTTAGAATTTGGAAATTGGAAAAGGGCTAAATAAAGATAGTTTTAAATAGAGGTATTTTTCTGTCTTGGCATATATCTTCTCTGTACAAGCACAGAAAGATCCTTTTTTTTAATTTTTTATTTCTGATCTAATCTGGATGGACAGGAGTCACCTCCAGTCTAGAAGTTCTGTTAGTGCACTTATCTATTCTGTCACACTAACTGCTAAAATGTGGCCTCTTTCGTAGTTCTGATACTTAAAAGCACAGAGCAGATGTTAGGTCTGTCTGCAACCATCTGTGTTAACATGCTCTTAGTTACCCTTATGGCTTTAGCAAAACCAGTAAGGTTTAAAATATTGTCTTGAGTGCAGTATGACTGTCACCCTTAGAAAATCAATGATATGGGCAAAGTAACGCTGAGAAATTCTCAATTGCATCATATATTCTAAGAAAAAAAACACCAAGAGGCATGGGAATTTTCTTCTTGTCTACATGTGGCTGATGAGAATAATCTTAATTTGAATGTCCTTCCCTGTCTACTGGAAGCTGTGCTACAAGTCCAACAGACTCACCTATGCTGCTCCCTCTCCTGTATGACTTCTCTCAGCCAAACGGGATGCAATGTAGCATAATTCCACAACAAAGAGAAAGATGAAGAATGCACCACACAGAAATACTGGTCCCCTTGCCTTTTCTCAGCAGCTGCTTGTCCAGCTTACTGATCTCAGTAAGCTATTCAGTTTTCACGTGGTGAAATGTCCATTTCCTGCCTGTCCTTTTTTTTTTTCCTCCAGACACTTGTAGAATCAAGGGAACTACTTTATTCCTCAAAAGATTCTGTTTGTGGATGCTGATATCCCAGTGCCAATTCATGGCATCAAGGTATATAGTATTATTAGTTTTCCTGTGATCATCAGTGAACCTTTCACACCAGAAATGATAACATATAGCTCCTTTGGCATCTAATATATTAGCACCTGTGCACTTAGACTGTTTGTTTGCTGCATATGACTAGATAAAAGGTGTTAAGGTTCTTTCCAGAAGCATAATTCTTCCCCTCAGAGATGAACAAACTGGATTACCATTTTTCTTTTGGTTTGTTTTGTCAACCCTCTTTGTAAATCTTGACAGAGATTCTGAATTCAGGGTCTCTAAAGGAAAGTCAGTCTATAGAGGTGTCTATATATTGCACAGCAGAGAATAGTTACTTCAGGCCAAATGCAAAACTACATTAAGTTGCTGCTTTAAATTCAACCTTGATCCAAACTGATGTAAAAGTTGAGGTGTGAATTTCAGTATGCTCATTTATAAGGTCATGTGTTCTTGGACATATATATATATTTTTGTATGCTTCTGTTAGATGCAAGACAGGCCGAAACTTACTGAAACTTCTAACCATCTCTTTATTCTCCACCTACCCTCAAAAAGTAGAGTCTTCCAGGCTTGGGAGCATGATTATGTTTGGGAAACACTGTCTTGACTAACCTTAAGATAACTAAATTGAAACTGAAAATTTTATTTTGTTTTGCTTTCCTTTTAATTTAGTGGTTTTTCTGCCTAATGATACAGTCTAATGACACAATGCACAAATGGCAAACAAGTGTAAAGTAATGTGCTTGGTAAAGAAGAGCAAATGTCATTCTTTCATGTCAAAATCAGGTAAATCGTGGTTTTACCCTAATAGGAATAAAATGGGACAATTTAATTAAGAGTTTTGAGGAAGGGCTTAATGGTTGATGAAGATCTTTTCATCAACTGCTTTCCATGGACTTCTCCAAGGCATTGTAACATCCAGATCAACTGAATCACGGAGGAATAGGTCATTTTATATCCATACCAGTCTGGAATCCAATTCAGAATTTAGATACTGGTTGTGTGAAAAATGGTGAGGACTATTTAAGGGATGTTACAAATATTACGAGAAAGACTTCTGTAAGGATAACTTATGTGCTATCTCTTCACGTGGGAGTTCACAAATGATAAGGCATTATGAATTTTCTGGACTGCTTAGACAAAACATTTCTTTTTAGTATGAAGTCACCCGCTTGTATTGGGTCTGGCTGAGCTGGAGTTCATTTCCCCACAGTAGCCCTCACAGTGCTGTGCTTTGCATTGGTAGCTAGAAGGGTGTTGATAACACACCGTTGTTTTGGCTGCTGCTGACAACAGCATCAGCGCTGTAACATTCCTTCCTCAATCGAAGGCAGGATTCTGAGAAAGGACACAAGTAGGCCCAGCTGACTCAAACTAACCAAAGGGATATTCCATACCATGTTATGTCAGCTCAGATATAAAAGCTGAGGCAAGGAGCAGGAAGGGGAGCATTCATTGTCTAATGGTTGCCTGCTGAGGAACTGTCACGCATGCTGAAGCCTTGCTCCTTGGAAGTGGCCGACCATGGCTGCTCATTGAAAGTAGAGAATAAACCCTGCTATCTTTCGCTTTGCTTTTGCACTCGCAAGCTTCTGCTTTACTTTTACTTTAGTAAACTGCCTTATCCGTACCCATGGATTGTTTTCATCTTACTCTCTCCCCTGTCCGGCTGGGAAGGGGAGTGATAGAGCGGCTGGGTGGGCACTTGCATACAGCCAAGGTCAACCCACCACACCACTGTACTAAAATTTTACTCTCTGGCTCAGGATCCTCCACTATATTTACATTCTAACTTGGGAAGGGCTCCTTTTGGCCACACTGCTCTGTGGGAAACCTTCCCCACAATAATTGGATTCTCCACTTCATATTCTTTATTTCTTCTCAAGAAAATGTTCTTAGTGATAGTCATTTTAGGCTGAGGGATTGACTATTTTCAAGCAAGTAGGGAAGTTTCTCCTTGCAAGGAGAAGGGAAGTTTATCCTTCTTTGCAAGGATAGAGTTACTTTTGAGCATCATTTGAAGTTTCTTAAGAGATGCTGAGTATTCATCTGAAGCAGATCATTCATTGAGAGATGTCCTGGCCATTGCTGGCCAAAATGACATATGTTTTGAAAGGAAAGGAGGTATTTTTTTCCAGAATATAAATACAAACACCAAAAATAAAGATGGGTGACATATATTTGATACCTGCAGCAAAGTCTGCATCTAACCAGTTTGCATCCCAGAGCATGGATACCAGGAACTTCCTACAGAATGTCCTGCTCTTCTCCATGCATTCTGCCACTGTTTCCTGCTCAGGCTGCTTTTAAAATGTAGCTCTGGATAAAATAATCCATTTTAAGATGACAGAAATCTGGTATGACAAAATGTGTTTCTGAAAAATAGCTACACTTGGTCAGCTGAGTATAGGTGAGGAGAGAAAAGCATTGCCTAATCACTAATGTACTTTAGGGATGAGAATCTAGGCTTTACTGTTGGAATATGACATTTGCAAAGACATGAATAATCATTGCCTAAAATGACATTATAGAACAAGATTAAATATACAAAATGATGGAATGACTGAAAAATGATGGAATGAAAAAAAATTCATATTAGTGTACTGATGTAGAAATAACACAGCCACCTTTGTTCTCTCTCTTGACTTTTAAATTATTTGTACCATGTTGGACACACTTTTTGACCAGAATTCTTTGGCCTTTGATATTAATGAGATATGGGAGATACTCAGTGAATTTTGTTAGGATTTATGTATCTGATTACATGCAGACCTATTTGAAACATGAAGATTTACAAAGCAGTTAAACCTGTTCCATGTAATGCAAAAATAGTAACATAATTTGGAGAGATTGAGTGCATCTGTGTATGCATGTGTGTACATTTGGTGAAGAAAGAGGAATAATATAAAATGAAGACTTTGTGTATCAAATAAATAACTTTTAATGGTTATGGTATCCCGAGAAGGCAACTATATAATGAAAAGTTGACGTAGATACAAGTAGGTCTCTTTTGATGTTAAAAAAAATAAAAAGTCATAACTAATCAAGTCATTATTTGTCTGTAAATTATGCTACTGCTGAATAATCTGTATTTTCATGTTAAAATGGTAGTCTGTTGTGCAGATTGATTATTTTATATTTGCCTGTAAGTAGATCAATGGATTCCATTTGTGCATTTGACTGATTTTTGTATATCTATATAGATGAACAAACCTTGACTATTTCTGA
>NW_016690180.1:17148362-17241701 GCF_001604755.1 Lepidothrix coronata
ATAGACATCTACCCTTATTTGAGTACATTTTTAGCCTTCCACTAATCACTTAAGGAAGAATGAGTTACGCCATATGAAACAAATATTTTTCAGACAAAACAGCTTTTGAAAGTTAGAAGGAGGGATATTGATCGAAGTTGAGTGAAATAAGTCAAACCAAAATGACGTGGAACAGTTTAGTGACTGTTTCATGATGCTCCCAAAGGAGGCTTGTTCCTAGCAGATAAAACTGTTGTGTTTGGGATGGGAGAGTGAAATTAGAAAATTAGAGGAAAGAAGATACAGTTGAGAAGAAAGGACAAAAAACCTTAGTTTGCTTAGTGATCAATCACCAAATGATTAAGTAGCAAAGTAAGAAGGTCCTCAATTTTATTTTTTTTAATACAATAGAAAAATTGGGAAAGTAAATAGACTGAGTTTCACAGAGTTAGATTTTTATATGTCATGTGTCAATCATATTACATTCGAGCATGTACTTCTGTGTAAGGAGACGAAATGTAGCATTGACTGCTCAAAACCAAGTTTTATATTTCCCAGTGATCTGGGAAATATAAATGGGAACTTCTTACTAAGTGGTGAGTCTCTGGATATCTACAGTGATCGAAGGACTGGTTTCAGCCTAGATGTATCTGAAAATGCAGCCCTAATGTTTAACCTGTGTGCTAGCATTTGACCTGTATCTTTATTATATTGCAAATACTTCGGATTCCTTTGCTTCTCGATAAAAGATCGTGTTCTAGATTTTATACGTCATGATGAAATTTGAGCTAAGGCAAACTGGGTAGGTTAACATTTGTTTTGCAAAGTTATATTTATGAAGCAATAATCTGCATTTCTCCCCCTGAGATGGTAACAGAAGAATATTCCACCTGATGTGAAATATCATTCCTGGTGAAAGACATTGCTTTCCACAAGTGGTAGAGTAGTAGTGTTGTTTACATTGATATACTGCTAGCTATTTTTTACAAGAATGTGTGTGGCTATTATTGTTAGACTACTGACTAATCTGCATTCAACATCTTCCTATATTTCTTCTGTAGTCTGAATTATTTAAAAGTTGTTTCATTATTTCCCTGTCAGATGGGTAGCAATTGTCAGCAACTTCAATTACATAATTAAAAGAATCGCAATTGAATAGAAAGCTGGGCTGGAATTCAGTAAGTGTCATTGTGTTTCCTGTGACTTTAGGAAATCTAGAAAATTGTGAAAATTACGCTGGTTAAGTTACAGGCTGTTGTGAGAGTTAATTGGTTAAAAGGAGCATCATCAGGTGCTAAAGTGGTGAGGCCATACAATGAAAATTGAGACACATCAACAGATCTCTTTTAATCACACTGTCAAAACTAGGAACCCAAGTTTGAAACTTGAACATGGTGAATGATGAGTTATAAATAGCTTCAACCTGTTGAGATTTTATAAACAAAAAAAAATCACTCTGAATCCAGCCAGAAAGGTGTTTGCATCAGTCAATACCTAAGACTTATATTTTTGCTATGAATAGAATATACTTTCTTATTGAGAAAGCAGGTTGTCTCATCTCATATTACAATAAAAAATAAAAAACTGTTTTAAAATGAATTATAGTAACATTTTCACTGTACCATAATCAGTATCTTATTTTGTACTCCTATATACTTTCTGCAGTTACAAATGCTTCATATTACCTATTCTTTTTAAGTAAACCTTTTCTGTTTCTTCTTTGTTTATTATGAGTAATATAATTTATTTGTACTCATATGCACATATTTATAGAGACGAATACACCCCTTTATGAGATATATAGCACATAGAATACGTTATACACACATGCAATGAAATATATATGGAGAATAATTTTAGATTTCAATTTAGGGTGTACTAAGTGTAGGTAAATGGATTTGCTGTATTTCACAGACTGAATATTAAAAAAAATTATTGACTGACTGTATTTCCTTTGAAGTATTTCAAAATACAGGCCTGATTTCTCAGTCTCTTACTCATGTGAATAGTTTTTTAATACAATATACTTGTAATATGGATGCATTTTTAATTTCAGCATGAGGTGCTGTTTTGTTATTAAAGTGCAGTTTTTCCATGGGATTCTGTTTTCCCTAACCTAAGAAATATAATTAATTATAATTTTAAATTCTAAAATAACTTATAAATAATGTGAAGGAACTTCTTTTTTTTTAGTTTAACATTACATATAGACTCTTTCTTGTTATATTTCAATAATGATGTACTGCAAATAAATGTTTTTTTCTTATTTTTCAATAATAATGAATATGACTTACATTGCTAAAAAAAAATTGTTTCCATTTCTTTCTCCCTCTGGGCAATTTTTCATCCTCATTACTGAAGTCACTAAATGGAGCCCAATCCATTAACCCACAATAATTTTTTAGGGGTTGGATTCAGCCTGTGATCCTCAGGTGGATCAGAAAACTTAAACTTTTCTACTTGCTTTTCTCAGATGAAGAAATCTAATGCATTGCAGTAAATACAGAACTTATGCTGTAAAGCAGAGGTTATATATGTTCATCAGTGTACTCTCTCAGCAGAATATTGTGCTCAAAACAGAGCATTGGAAATATAGCAATCAACACAAGTATAGGCTGTTTTTGTGGAAGTACATAACCTCAGTGTAATACCAATAAATGGATGCTTCACTGTGTACCCATATATTACCATGAATGTGTGCTTCTGATTTTTTTCCAAACAGAGATGAAATTGATGAAAATAATGTTATTAGAAGCTTTTATTCAGATCTGGTTTATCTATGCCAGGTTAAACTTAGATCTCATGGATGAATACTTGAATAGAAGCATTGGAAACATTATAATTAGGTAAAATCCTTAGTAGCAAACTCTTGCTCTTATGAATTTTAATAATTGTGCAATTTTGTATTATATGTATAACCAGAGACAGTAGTTGCAACCATCCTATTGGTTCTTATCTACAAAATTAGATTTTCTGCTTAAAGGCTTTACACTTCAAGGGCTGTTTCTATTTGTACTGCTCCAGGAGCAGCCAGAGAGAAGGCTGGCGACACAGGGAGCAGCAATCTCATTTCTAGTTCTCTGCTGCTGAGAAGGAACAAGAAGCAGCAGGTCAATATTTATGGCACCTCACCTTTTCTTCAAAACAGGCCAGGACATCGGATGGGAGGGAGAGAGAGAGAGAGAGAGAGAGAGAGAGAGAGAGAGAGAGGGAGAAAGGGAGAAAGAGGAGATTGGATGTATTGCTTACATGAATAGAAAGCAGAACTGAGGAGGTACCCAACTCTTCTCTGATGTTGAGGAGATGGCAAATGACATAACATTTGCTTGCAACAAGATGGAAAGGCAAGAGAGTTTCTGTGTGCTATATGGGTCAACCATACCCAGAAGGACTGCAACGGAAGCACATTTTTAAGGAGGGCTTAGAACTATAACAGGTTAGTTCATTAGGAGAGTTAAACACGAATCGCGAGGAAAGAATCACAGCAGGGCTTGTTAAGGACCTGATGATGTTAGCAGCCTTTTAAGAGTACATGAAAACCAGAAGAAATTCAGGGAGGGGGAGAGCAGACGCAACACCAAAAAAAAGTTAAACTGTTTAGAATTTTTTGTTGCCATTTTCCCAGAGTAGTATAGTTATTTACATTATTGGATGATAAATGGACAGTTGAAAACCAACTTTCAAACAAAGAAGCCCAGCAATGCAAGAATACAAATAAAGATGCCCTCTTTTTCAGAAGACTTGAACTATGTGTCAGATCTCAGAAGAAACTTTTCAGCAAATTAGGCCACCTCAATTCAAATTCCTAGATATTGATCTTTGTGACCCACTTTAGATGCCTACCTTTGAAAATGTGGTTCTTTGCATGCTATTTATCCTCAACACAAAATCTTTTTTGATGTTTTTTAGGACTTTTAAGTTGTATGGTCAATCTCTTCACTGAGATGAATCCAGAGAGGTCTAAAGCATGCCCTGGTACTTAATTTATCCAGGTTTCAGTGGTATGGTGTGAAATGTAGCAGACTCGGATGGCCAGGAAGCTGCCTGGAAACTACATTAAACTACTTCACAATGAGAAAACAATTTTTTTAGTCTTGTTTTTTGAATAATCTCCCTCATTCTTGTTTCAATAAAGACTAGTCTTACCCTGCGGGAAGTAAGAAGCATTATTTAACACCAAGTGATTCACAGTGTATTACTACTGTACTACACAGCTGTACATTTTGGAGGAAAAATTAACTTAATAATAGTTTTATTATTTTAATGCTATGATAATTGAATTCATAAATTAGAGCATTGTTCCTGCTTTGAAATATGTTTAAGAATGGTTAAGAGAGTCTAATTCTAAAAATGAATGGAAAAAACCCCCGTGTTATCTCTGCTCAGGTGATTTTAAAGAAAAAGTAATATCTTTCATATTTTCATTTCTTTGCAGTTGTGGTCTTTTTGTAAAACATTTCACTGAAACCTTAGTTCCTGAAAAATGATGTAGAGGATTTTTGCTATGTCTTTTTGGCTTGTTATGCAAAGAAGAAAGGAAGAGAAAGTTAGTATAGAAGTGAGTGTTTGTTTATTTTTCTTTAGCAGTTATGCAGAGAAAATGAAAATACATACTTTTCACAAAACAAAACTGCAGGAATTCCTAAGGTTGATAGGAATGTGAACTGACAGAATATGGTAAAGTTTTACCTGATTCAATGTTTTCTGATTATCTTATTTAATATCTGTTTTAATATTTGATTAATATTTTACATTTCAGTCATGTTGTTCATTCCCAAAGCTTTCAAGAATAGCAGGGGGAAAAAAAGAGTAAATGAAAGGAATTAATTTCAGATCTCTAAATTCTTACTCTAAATGTATTCCTTTAATATAAATTTATCCTCTAGTCATCCTAAGTAGTTTGCACTTTTCGAGATGAGAGTATGGAAGATTTAAAACCAGACAGAAGTACCAAACTCTCTTTAAGTGAGGATCCAGAAAAACTGAATAGTGGGCACTTTCTAACAGAGAACAGTCATGTGAGAACTCATCTCTTATGAAATTTTCACTCATATCTGTCTCCCTAAATATATTAGTAGGGTGGAAGGCTCTTTACAAAGAATTATACTAAGCTAGTACATAAGTTAAGCCACAGAAAGGTGTTTAAGGCCTTACAGTAAGTAAAAAGAAGTTGGGCGTTTGAACTTCCCGTTCTTCTATAAAGACCTGAATTGCACTCTGATTTTTCATACTGCTGAGTATATGTATGACACCTCTGGCATGCCTTTTTTTTTTCAATGAAAATCTTCCCATTTCCAAAGCAATGCTTTACAATGACAACAGAGAGCAATCCAAGTAATTTTTATGTATGGAAGTGTCATGATAATTAAAATGAGCTCCTGACTTGTATGCTTTGGGGAGAACATTATCTTCCTTGAATTATCATATCTTTAAATGTCGAGATGTCATTCCAGTACATTAAATTAATCATGTAACATGATATTTTTAACAAATTAAGGTGGTCATATTCTGTGAGTAATGAAGAATGCAGATATACTGCATACTTGCTATCCATAGTACTGTGATTATGTTATAGCAATAGATGTTAGCATTTGCTAAAAAACTATGTCTGCAGGTAATTTTTTATTTTAATTGCAAATTTTTCTGCACATACTCCCCCCCACACCCCAGCTCCCCATCCCCAAAAAGGCTAGTGTGTGATCATAGTTTCAGCTGCTTCAGCTGGTTTTGTGGAAGATCAACTGGCATTACATTCCCCATGACTGTATTCCATTTAGTGTCTGTCAGTTCATATGTTTGACACCAATCAGGTATTTGTCATTCAATATCAGGATAGAAAGTATCTCTGAAAGTGCTATTTTAAATTGGAACTGAGAGCTCAGATTTTTTGCTTCAGTCACTACAGCTGTCATGCTGCACTTCTCAGAAATGCCGTGTTTGTCAATTAGAAGTGAGAGAAGAATGGGAGCAACGTCTGAGTTGTTACTTTATTTCTTATCCTCTGTGTAAAGCAACAAATTAAAGGCCAAGTGGATTATGAAGGTGTGAATGTGTGGTATGCAGTGGAAGTGTAATAGGCTTAAAGGAGGAAAGTAGGTCTGTATGTCAAATGTACATCAAAGACATCACGTGACAGTCCCATAGTTTATGACCATACTTCAACGATCTATTTAAAATTAAGAAGTTGAGTCAAAATTATCTGAACTCTATAGAACTCTTTAATGGTGATTTATTTTGTTGTTGTATGATGTAATAAAGAATGACAAAAACTTCCTGGAGCAAGAATGATCTAATAAGTATTATAAATTTTAGCCACCAAAGTAACATTTGTCCACAAATTCCTGAAACACCACTAGGGATTCTAATTAAAAAAAAGGATAAAAGAAACTATGATTAATTATTAATCTCCAGAACTAAACTGGTTTAATTACTTGAAAAATAAAGATAATTTTCAAAGCTAACAGGAAAGGTTAATTTTCTGTCAATATTTATTGGATTAGACCTTTCTGTTTTCTCTCAGTGTTGCGTACTGCACAGTGCTGCTGCCTTGTCTTCTGATAGCTGTGTTCACAGGCTGGATCTAAAAGGCATCTTTGTACTCATTTAAAGCTATTTGTTATCTCACTTTAACCCTTAGTCTAATACTTGCTCCATATGACAAATAGGCAACCAGACACTGGCCTGTGAGCTGGGGGTACGACGGTGTCTGTGATGTGAGCAAGGTGTGTTGCTCTGGAGACAGACAACCTTCTTACTCTCCTTTGCCTGTATGTATTTAAAATATGTTCAATGCCATGTACACGTCATCAGCAAAGCAAATTTCAGACAGCAGAGACTGTTAGCAATAATATTTTCATTGTAATCCAGATTAACCTTAGGTCAAAAAACCTCTCTCTTATTATTTCTTCTGCAACAATATTTTAAATTAGGTTAACACACTCTGAGGTGTTTTACCTGTCACGTTCAAATGAAGGCAGTGAAGCACATGCTGTCTATTTTTCTGAATAGCTACTTCATGTGAAAGCTATTTTTAATAAAAACAAGCAGTTGTGATAGTTCACAGTATACATTCAAAATGTATAGCTATTTGGGGCCTGTCCTGCATTTTCTGCCAATTCCCTTTTCCCCATGAAGAAACCTTGATTATAATCTTCATTGTTAAAGTCACCAGGAGAAATGCAGAATGAGCCCTCCTTATTGTTGTAAGCAAAACGGTTATCTTCAGAAAATATGAATAAATTACTGTTTTCAAAGAGTAGAAAGGTCACCGTCTACCTGTCTGTTCTTTACAGAGTGAAAATGTCTGCTTGCTACTGTTAGTTTAATAAGACCTATTAACAATAAAGAACTGTTTTTGTCAGGAGAAAAAAATTAAATGTCAAAGGATTTTCAATCCCCTTTTCACATGATGCACAAATTTATCCATTCACAAAATTGCATTATGAAAATGAGACATTTGTTGCCATAAATTATTACTTGCCTTTTTTTTATTATGTTTTTAATTTTTTTTTTGCCTTTTTTTTTTTTGTACTAGCACGTGTATAGTAATTGAAAGACATCTTTGGTTTAAGCAAATCCTATAGGCAAACCTATAGGTTGACTATTATAATAGCTGTGAAGAAATCTACCTTTCTTGGCAATTCATTTGTAGTAAAATCACTTCTAGGCTCCTTCTTCACTCTTTAAATTTTCCTTGATCCCATGCTAGGAGAGAAAAATAGCTCAGCAAAGGCAATTGGTTTTGCTAGGCTATCCCAGCTGGAGCATGGAGGCTGCCATGCATGTTTTCAGCAATGTAGATTGTGGGCCACAGGTCACTGCAGTGCAAGAGCAACACGGGTGAAGCCACATCTGTCAACTGGCAGCTCCCCTTGATGGGGACAGATTGAATAACATCCTGGCCCTAAACTGCAGTGGTGAGAGTTTTCAGAGAGGAAAGTGAGTGAATGGTCTCTAGCTCCTTCCCCCGAGCCAGCAGCAGGCTGTCGGGGCTGGGCCACCTGGGGACAGTGTGGCTTTACCTAACCTTCTGTGGGACCTTCTTGTCCATAGTAAAGAAGTGGTATCTCTATTCCCAGGGGAGGAATGGTCTGGAGAACCTTCATGTGTGTGTCCTGGAAGCAGATAGCCAGTCTGGCAAAAAACCTGAGTTTTACTCCCTGCTTCTCTGTGGAAGATACTACTCATTTTTTTATCAGACTGTTACAAATTTGAACTCATTCAACTGACTTGACTTCCGCTATCCAGCAAGCTCTTTTAATCATTTTCCATTCCCATCAGTTGTCTCCAGTAAAGCAAACAGAATTTGTACTTTTACAATTCCTTCTTCAGCATCCTCCTAAAATACTGCTTAATAAACATTAATATTTTCACACTTGCCTTAATTTTAAAAGTCAGGCCTAAAGGTGGGAAGTGAGTGTCAAGAGTATCTGTCCTCCAGACTGATAACATAGGGAAGTGAGTGTCTTGCACCATTGCAAGACAGTATAAAACAGCTCCCATTTCAGATTACCAGAGAGCTAAACCTTAATAGTCTGAAATATGTGTAGAGGCAAAGAGATCCCTAGGAACGTCTGGTAACAACTTTTCAAGAATCAGGTTTTTTTTGTCTCTTATGCTTCTACAGATTTCAGAGCTAATTCTTGCTGTGTTGATTTCTCTACAGTGGTCTCCCCCCAAATGCATATTTATCATACTTGACTTATGTTTTGTATAATTTGATTGGTTATTTCATGTAGCAAAAATATCTTCCTGTGGAAGAGACCTTATGTAGTACTTGGATTGTTACCCACTGTTTGTCACAGCATCATTTCCAAACCTCGCAATGTACTACAACTCAAAGGAAATTAATATCTCAAAATGACAATTGTCTGCTCTGTTGAAAGCACATATAAATGTATTTTTCACGGTTATCTATGAGTTTGTTGAGCTGCAATGCTTTTCATTCATTCAGTACTTTATTTTTTATTAGGAAGCTGCACAATCTTCTACTGTATGGTTATGTTGGACTTTTTGTTCATTTGAAAAATAAATTATTAAAGTTGCTGACCAAAGCACAAATATTCAGCTTCATTTAAGTCCTGATGGAGTTACTGGCAATTGGAGAGGTGTAGCTAAATTTTCCAAGTTATTTATAGGTGTAGTTCATTAAAAAAGTTATTCAAGAAAATTTACAATATTCTGGTGATTATATGTGATGCAACATTAACCATCTCCATAAATAACAGAGGTAACTGAATATATTATACAAACTATTTTATACAAACACTTATAACACAGCGACAAATTGGAATTTAATATATTTTACAAGTTCCTCCTTGAGAAAGGCCAGACAAAATTAATTGATTCAGCAAGAAGCAAACTTTTCCCTTGGAATGAATTCCTACTTTTTTAAGATAAATGGTGAGAAGGCTGTGCAAAGGGGTTAGAGGAAAAGGGATATGAACTATTCTCCTGAAGCAGTCTGCAACTACATTTTTCAGACTGGGAGGCTATTCTATCTACAGCTGCCAAGGTAGGAGTTATGTTGACTGTCAGGCTTTCAGTTCTTTTCCAAAAAGAAGATTTTATCAGTAATATTTGTCAGTGAGCCAGAGAAAGCTCATCTGTTTGAGAGAACTCAGTTACCCTCGCTCAGGGGTCAGCTAAACTTTGGAACTTGCCTGCAGCCAAAGCTTCCAACCCAATTTACCGAAAGGTTTTTTTATCAAGCTTTAGAGTGTGAAGCCATAATAATTTCTTGTGTTTAGATCCCTTATGGTAAACAAGGAGATGTTCACCACTGTACAGCTTTTCAAAGACAGTAAATACTAACTTTTCTGCTCACCAGGTTCTTGCTTGCAGTAAAGAATTGGTAACTTATTTATTTTTCAATATTTTTCCTATATCACAGAAATCAGTCTACATAAAAGTTGTCACCATGACTGGGGTTTATGTCCACCTATCAATTTTGTGAATTTGGTCTGATCTGTACATTTCTGTAATGATTGCAATGACTGGTGTTAAAGATTGAGAAAGTGTTACAGTCTGATGTAGATAGATATATTGTATAATTTTTCAGTTTCATTCTTCCTGTATACTTAAAAAACCTTTGTTCAAGGAGTAGAGCTGGATGTCAAACTGACATTTTCAATTGAGACCAAAGTAAACCAAACAAGAAATTACATGTACTTTTCTGATCAGTGTTTATAAAAATATTGTGCTTGAACTTTTACTGCCAAATAAAACTTTAACATTATCTGTCCTCCAGACTGATAACATAGGCTTTCCTGTGGCACAAGTGTTGGTAATGACGTGCCTTAGATATGACTTAGACCCACACCTTGTAGGGGCTTAAAACTTCCTTACTTGAAACTTTCTGACCATTACCTTTCTAAAGAGGTTGCTTAGAAAGAATTTGGTGCTGCAGGGTGCTAATCACATTTCTTCTCTCCAGGAAAACAATTACAGAAATGTGTAAATTAAAAGGCAATTATTTATTTCCATTACAGTCTGTACACTTAAAAATCAGTTGAATGAGCTTTGCTTAAACTTACACAAAACTGAAAGCTAGAGTAGCATTAGAGCAATTATTACTTGGCAGGGTCAAATACATGGTTAGCCATTAGGCCTAATTTATGGTGTTGTCTTTGGTTTACTTTAAAAATCATAAGTGATGAAGATGACAGGTATGAATGAGCCTGAATGAAAATCAGCAACTCAGAGACTTCTCATCAGTAGTTCATGGTGTCACTGCATTATGGCAGAAAAAGTCAGGGAAGTTTGCAAGATACACTGATTATAAAAACCGTCTTATTTAAACCAGGTCTAATGTTGCTTCCAGTGTATCCAGAAATGTACATTAGTTATCATTGTAAAATCAAACTTTCCCAGCAATTGCCACAGAGTGATACATGGATATTGCAGCTGTTTTGTGGACACACTAAAGCCTTTGCTCTGCAAACCATCCATTCTGTTTCTCAGTTGAAAAACATAAATAAATCCTGCAGAACTCTGAGCACATGGCTGTGCTAGAGATGAGGTAGCGGCTGGATTGCTGTGGAAATTTATGGGTCTCAAACCAACCCTGTTAAAAATGTACTGTACTAATATGCAGAGCCAGAGTTGCTCTGCCACAGTAAAAACCAAATTAGGCAATGGTATTATTGTAGGTTACTCTATTGTATCATGCTCTTGTTGATACAGAAATGCTGTCTAACTCACAGATGATTCCTCCTAGTAGAGAATGTAATAAAATATTCAGGCTCCTGTACAGCTGCATTCTGTGGGTCTAGGGAGAAGACTAAGAAATGCCTCCAGAATAGCTCCTGGCTGTTTTGTGAGTCACTCTGATAGCCTAAGGAGTGCTTAAAATGAAGTATTATACCTGTTAGAAAGGCATGAGCAATTACTAGGTGTTTCGGAAGTGCTATTGTGTCATAATCTCTAAATATTTTCTTCTACTACAGTTTTTTTCTGATTCTAAACTTTTCACTGCAACCAATTGTTGCTTGTGGAAGGTTCACAGAAATCTCTCACTGTAAAATTTACTTACAGCATTTGGTTGCACTTAAAAGCTTAAGGACAATGATTTCATAAATATAGGGACAAACAAAAGAATGTGTACTATATATATATATATATACACCATTTTAATGGATGTTCATTGAAAATAATAGATATTTTTTTCATCCTATTCTATCAAAAATATCACTCTGGTATTTGTGGTATTTTCACAAGCACTTCTGACAACCTCAGAAGTTCATGCCAATGTTATGTCAGTCTGTGCCAAAGGGAACCCTCTATCTAGATAAGGCTTTATTCCATTAAATATACTTGGCAGACCAAAAATCCTTTTTCTCAAAACTTAATTAAACACAGTTCCATCTGGTGGTACTGGGAAAGGTTCTTGTGCACACCATTTCTTAGTTCTCAGCATCTGAGGATGATTGTCGAAATCTGGTGTGGGTAATCTCATATTTGGCAGAACTTTTTTAAGTTTTGGCGTATTTGATAACAAATTCTTCAAGAAGATGAATTCTACTATGCCACTGGTTTTTTTCATGTAATTGCATCAGAATTACTATTTTTTCTTTTAATTGTGTAATTTGCAAAACACCTACATTTGTATTTCTCTCCTTTATTATCTTATTAACTACTTATAACCCTTATTTTACACATCACAGATAAAACACCCCTTTATTTCATTATTAAAATGTAACAATACAAATTAACTTGGAATTTAATAAGGCAGGAGTATATGAATGAAACCTTATTTTAAGGCTGAACTGTAGATAAAAGGCAAAAATCCCAGCTAAATAAAATATAAACTTGCTATAATTAACTACCCTCCAAGGCTTTGTATTTTTATGTTACTATATTGACATTTGCTTCCATTAAAATGTGTCCAAGAAGAAAATATGGACATGGGAATGACAAGATAGTTTCTCAAATTTTGAAATTCTGAATATCACATTCGACACTATGAAAGGGTTTCTTTTTCCCACAAAGAGGATTTGTAGGTTAGACCTACTTTTCGGACTTCTTAAATCTATTTTTTACTGAGCAACAATTATATACAAGGTAAAATAACTGAAAATGTAAAATAGTTTCAATATTTTGTCTGATTCCCTCGAAAAAAGCTTCTTTAACAGTCTGTTACAGAATGTTGTATTAATCTTAATATTTATTTGGTTTGGGACCTCTTGATGCTAGCCTATGTAAAGATGCAGTAATATGAACTTTATTATCTCTACTTGCATAGGTTGTGTCACTTTCCTTGTTGGGACGATTTTATTGTGTATTCATGCATTTATCCATACATTTAAACAGTCCTTTGTACAAAGAAATTGATATAAAACTTCCCTTCTCCTCAAGTTCTGTAAGTGAAATGAACAATATGCGCCTGCTCTGAACCTCTACGAGTTAAAATTTGAGTTACAGTTAAACCTTGTGTGTTTCTCCATTTCTAGTAGAGAGATTCCATCCCTCTTCTACCACAAACATCAACTTTCATTTTCATTTAAAAATATTTTCGAAGACTCTTCCTTCAGGTCGTGTCTCTTAAACTTGAAGGTGTCATGTCTTCTTGAAATCCCTCAATCCACTGGAAAATATGATCCATGTTAGTGGTCCTTTCTTTGATCTTTGGTAGTTTTGGAGGAGATTTTTATAGATCACAGACTTCTCAGATATTGCTGTACTACTAAGAATTTTATCTGTAGCCACTGACAAACTTTTAATAGGTGTACTTTAATTTTTTCACAAATTTCTGAACTCTTGCTTTAAATTATCTCAGTCATTTCATTTTTATGTCTGTGAGCAATTTAATTTTTTTCTGTCTTAGTCTAATAGAAATTGTCATTTCCATTTCCTTTCTTCACCTTGTTCCAACATTGCTGTCTACTCTCGAATCAGCAGCATTCTAGTTTTTGTTTTGTTTTGTGGGGGTTTTTGTTTGTTTGTTGTTTTGGGAGTTTTACTGGCTTTAGATGCTGACAGGTTTTTTTGTTGTCCTTGGTTTTGGGGTTTTTTTGCAGGGGGGAGCAGGCAGGGGGTATTTTTTCTGCTAGTACAGGAGAAAAGATACATAGGGCTCACATAAATTCTAATATCCTTTTAAATTACTAGGGATGTACACCATGTTCCAGGGCATGGTAGGAACAAAACAAGAGGTGGATTTCTATTGGCAGTTCTATACCCTCATGCCAAGAAGGAAATTGGAAATATTGTCTATCTTGACTTCTTTACCAAGCTGAGTGTGTCATTGTGTGAGCCATTTGAGACTTTATAATACATTTATCAAGTTAGCTGCATTCCTCAGTAAAATGTAGTTACAGAGTTTTTATTTGCTTTTATTTTTACTTCTCTTACTGTCTTTCATTCCAAGATCCTCACTGGCTTTATTAGGACTTCTATTGACTGGCAGCTGCCTACTGATTTGATTTTCCAATATATGGTGCCTAAAATCATGGGGAAAAAAGACTCTCCAGGCAATATTAGATAAGATATAGAGCAGCTCTTTTAATGTACTCCGTTCTGGCCACGGAGTACAAAGGCACATGCACCCACATACAGAATTCTTACATTTTTATAGCTTTTACTAATTATCATATCTAATAGGGACATCCAATCCTAAGACCCCTTTTGCCCTTGTACTACCCTCAGAACTGCCCACTGGAGCCCCTCCAAGGACCTTGAGCCTTCTACCTTGTGTTGTCTGCCATATCTCTTTTTATTCTAATCCAGGTGCACACCCCAATGTAATGTTCTTGCTAAAAAACCTATTACCTTGAAAAGACTGTTAAAAGACAGATAAATCGAAGCTTCGGGAATGTGACACGCAAACTGTGAGAAAGTCTAACTGTCTAAAGTGAAGGAAAACTCCAGCTACGTTAAAATCTACAAAAACCTAAAAATCTTAAAAATTCAAAGGCATCACTGTATTCCTTGCTTTAAAAGGATAGGCACAGCAGACAAATGGAGTGTAGTTTATTATTCTTGTGTATTATATATATTATAAAATGCAAGGAGTTATGATTCACCAAGATCACTTTCAAAGTCTGTGACAATGTAAGGAATGTTTCCTTTATTTCCCAGTACTTGGGATACCCGTTCCTACTGGTCAAAGAGCAAACAGGAATATTCTGTATTAGTGTAATTTCTAATACATCTGTTATGCTTATCTCCACATAAGCAGGAAGGAGATTTTTCTTTATAACTGTTTTATGTGTTTTCATGGCTTATGTCCTGATGCCAGGGCAGAACAGATTCCCTGTAATTTATGTTGTGCTCCGTTTACATCTGACTGGTGTTACTGTGAATCACTGGTTCCTTGGTGAATGCTCCTGTGCATGTTTTAATGTAAGAATTTGAGCAGAAATCCTCCACTAATGAGGACAAGTAGGAGTGCATCCCTCATTGGTAGACAGACTTGTTTGACCACTAATGCAAGAAATATTATGGGATGTTGAACTCCCCCAAAAATGTGAGAAGTGACGTGTAACTCTTAAGTGCTTCTTTTGCAGAAGAGTTCATTCATTAATAACAAAGCCACTAAAGTAAACTGTTCATATTAATTGCAGAAAAATAATCTCAGTGTTAGTTAAACGTAATGCAGGATGTGTGTAAGGGACACAGTCTTTATTATATTTTCAACAGTTTTATGCCATGTGCCTTTTCCTAAAAAGTACTTCAGGTATGTTTCAAGCTAAATGGAAAACATGTTTAGGTGAAAAAATTTTCGATTATAACAGGAAACCTACATCTTCCAAGTCCAATTTATATCTAAAGAGACAGCCAAAGTGTTCCTCTTAGACTATCGGTTCAGCTAACAAGCATTCAAAAAGCTAAAGGCTCAGTATAGTATATGAATTTTTTACTGAAATGGAACTGCAGCGGATGTACAATTGTCAAAATCAACCAGTAAAAAAAAACAGATATGTAAAATTATTAAATATAAATAAGAATATTCACACAAAAAAGCTCAATTTCTTTGTTGTTTGCTGTTTACTTTTTCTGGTATTTCCTCAGAACTCTGTATATTCACAAATATGTTAAATGGTATCACTTTACAAGAGTATTTAGACCCATAAAGCTCTTAGTTAAACATTTTTACAATCAGTAGATTATTTTGCCAAACCATAACCCAATGCTGTGATTTAGTGAAGTTCACTGATAAGTGCTAAAGGAATTTTGGTGTTGCAAGGTGCTAACTGAACAATAAACCCCAAGGGACCAAGACTGAAGAAGGACTTCAGTCCTGACACATTCTCACAGAGTTCTTCCCAGAACTCTACTGGAGCACCTGCATTGCACCAGAGAGATGGCAAAGCTTTGCCCCAGTTTCTCTCCCAAACCGCTGCAATTCACCAATGTTCATAATTAAAATTACTTTAAAATGAAGGTGCTTGTTCTGGGTCACAGTAATTACCATGGTGATTTAGGGAATATGCCTATGTATAATTTCTGATCACTTTGAGAATACGAACTTTGTACTTGTATCTGTGTCATGCTGAAAACCCCATTTGCAGTCGACTTTCTACCTCCATTTTGGAAAAAGAGCTAACAGAGGATGGTCGAGCTTCAACTGACCTTATTTACATGAAAGTATTTTTGAACAATTTTGAGTGTTGCCACATGTGATCTTTGATCATCTGAGAAAAACATTAGTCATCATCTGATGATCGTGTATGGAAGTTGTAAATGATAGTTTCTGATTTGGTGTCTTATAGAGAGGAATAATAGAAGTGAGTGATTTTGTTGAGGGGTAAAAATTTGTGTCAGAGGGGCAAGGAAGGACCCTGCATTACTTACACAACTCTGATCCAAGTAGAAAGGAAAAAATGATTGATTGTTAAAGAAATAGAATAATTTTTCACTTTTTTTTTTTAATATTTGATGAGATATCTAAAGACAGGACAAAGTATATTGGAGGTTTTAAAAGTTGCATGTATTATATGCCGTAACTGTTGCTTGACCCAGAAGAGTTAAATTGTAAACCAAAGTGTTGGTCAAACTAGTGCTCTGGAAAATGATGGGTTTTTAGTAAATGAAGCATTTGGGAGAGTTTGCATTAGTCATAGGACCTGGGACACAGCTGTGGGAAATCTTATCTTTTGCAATAATGTTCACTATCTGGTCAATGTTATATCTCAAGACAGCATCTGGAGACTGAAAAGCAGATTTACGATTTAACTTAATGTTGTTTTGGTAACTAAGCCCAAAATTAAGCCTAAGGATTGTTTAGGAAAGGGAGATTTACCAAAACTGTGATAATTGCCAGTTATAAAAGTCAACCAAATGAAATAGGAACATAAAATATTCTTTTAAATTAGCTGGTATTTCAGGATGTGTTTATAACACTAAAGTTTCTAAAGGAACTTATTGTTCTCAGTGTGATCTCCCTCGATGCAAGGAGAAAACTAGTGCCTTCAGCCTACCCAAACAAATTCTTAAGCAGTCACTACAGGATTTGGTGCTGACTAGATGCTTTTAGCCTCTCATAAACGTAATCCTGATAGAACTTGCTCTAAAAATCAGTGGATGAATTCAGGAGATATTCAGGAGAATTATTTGTTGCTACTTGTTCAGAGGGAAAACTTTAGGAAAGAGTTACAAAATCTTGACTGCTAAGCTATGGTACTCTTATTTGCATATTTTCATATAGAAGCAGTGGTTATTTTCTATAACTTCAAGACTGAATGTCCTGGATTCCCTTAGCAATGTTTCCTTATACTTTCTACAAGAACTAAAAAGAGATTTTTAGAAGCTCTGTTTTGCTGCAGTGCTACAGCATGTTTTTATGTTGCAGATGTTTTTCAGCTCAGACCATGCTGTAGTTTGCATTCTGATTTCCTAGGCTATACTGTCGTGGTTCTGGCTCAGCATATCAAATTTGATTGTTCCTCCTGTATCAGCAAGATGAGATAAATGGTTGCTTTTCTCTTTCTTATAAGTAAAATGAATCATAGCAAGGGAAGATGACTTCAGTAACATCACTCTCATATTATTTCAGGCTATCTGACTTTTAGTCAGTGTTTCCTATATTTCTCTAATCTTCCACATAACTCTGGACAACACTGAGTTCTCAGTCTAAACTGCTGATGTGCTGTAGTTATGTCATTACTAGTATTTTGACTTCAACAGCAGTCTGTGATGGAGCAAGTAGTAAAAGGAAAACAGTTCTTCAACATCAGTTACTTTGTTTCAGTAAAATAATGATCTGTTGTTGGAAATGATTAGCAATATCAAATGATTAACAATTAGCAACATCTCTTTACAGGATAGGGGAAAACATGTGATGGAAAAGCTCATGGGTGGACATAAAGACAGGATTATTGCTTATTAATTATCTCCTCTTTCATACCAGTTGGCACAGGGAGAAGGTGAATGGGGGGTTGCAGTCAGTTCATAAGTGTTCCTTTCTCCTCACACTTTCTGTGCTCCAGTGTAGGTCCTTCCCATGATCTTCATCTCTAGCTTGGTCTCTCCAAGGCTGTAATTTCCTTCAGGAAGACCCTTCATGCTCCAGCATAGGGTCCTGCAGCCACCTCACCACTACCAAAACCTGACCACTTAAACCAAATATGAGTGGAAATAAAAACCTGGATACATACCTTGTCACTGAATCCTGTAACCTCAGAGGTAACGGTCATATAATCTTTTATGCTATTTCATCGTGTTTATCTCAAAATTAGATATGTTCTTGAGCTTATTAGTGCAGTTAAAAGACTCCAGGTATCATGGTACACGAAAATCTTGTTAGTTTCCAGCTTCAGAATATTTGCAGTCATTTTGTAGCCATTTGTGCCATTATTTGTATTACATAGCATTACTTTCAGTTCTCAAGTTTGCATTCTTGATACATTTGCAGGCAAGAGTCATCTTGGTATTGCATTAACTAAGCTAAACAAGCTCTGGGTCATCCTGGGAAGTTTTGTCTTCATCTATTCCAACTTCAGTTCATCTTTCTCAAACGTGATTGAACAGAATTTTGCATGCTATTCCTGAGTGTGTCTGCTTGATACTAAAGGCTCAGAATTTCAAACGTTCTCTGAAGCATTTTAGGCATCTTCTGTCATGGCCACTTCAGATCAGAAGTTGATGGCCATTGATGGAGTAATACATACAGGTCCTTACTTTCTCTGTCACTTCAAAATGAGGAGATCCTTTGTCTGGTTAACCTTTCCTGTTATAGGATATTTAGATTACTCCTGCTTATTGTGCCAAAATATTTTAGGGAAGCCTCATTATTTTGCTGTAAATATTTAGTACAAGGTATTGTACTTTGTATCAGTACCAATGTTCGGTACTGGTATGGAGAGCTGTGAAGTTTGCCCATTAAAAGAGTTGAAACAATTGTATCAAAAATTTGTGATGCGGAGGTAAGAAGAGAAATACATATAACTAAACATCACTGATACGGCTATTTTCTGGGAAAGAAGGAAGTTGAAGAAACACAAACAGTTGGTTAGACTAGGGGTTGAATAAGTGCAAGATTTGTAAGTATACTATAAGGAGTTGGTTGGGGGTTTTTTTGCTGGTTGAATGTCTTAATACTGCTAATGAAAACAAATAAAACAACACATACCCCCTTCCTCACATACTGAGTTGTTATTTTCTTGAATGATCTTTTTAGGCTCCGGTAAAACTGATCTGTTCATCTTTCCTGTCTGACAAGAGGGGAACCATAAGAACAAAGAGAGGGTTGCTTCCACCGACTTATCTCAGAAATGTTCTGTCATGTTGTTTTTGTTATAAACTTGGCTCTAAACTACCAAGATGATAACCACAGATTGGCAGTCACATATATTGCTTTCATCTTTTTTTATACTGCAAATTTGCTCCCCGTTCGTTTTGTGTCTCCATGGCAACAGCCATTAATTAAGTTGCCGCAGGTGTTTTTATGCCAGAACTTCTTAGATCTGTTAGTTGACCAAATCCATGCACCTGTAGCCTTTTCATTAACGCTTAACTTATTCCTGTTTTCTCTCCAACGTGCGATTGATTTGGTGTTTGAAGCAAATGCATGGGCTGCCACCCAAATCTCAATGCACCTAACTATGCTTGAACAACGTGTCTATTAGCTACTTAGAGTTGTGAGAATTTGTGGAGTGGATGTTGCATGAAACTCATGTAGTACACAAGTTTCTTTCATTCAGTTTTTCTTTAGTTTCTTCTATTTAGTTTTTCTTTAAATTGGAGATTTATCATTTCTATTGCTTAGTTCTCAAAATTGTAAAATGAGGATGACTAATTTATGTAACCTCTGCCTCAATATAACTCAAGCCCCGTGCATTTTAAGCTTTGATTGTTGTTACGTACAGAAGCTTGCTTTGCATGCAGAAAAGCAGAGGCATAGAGGTGAATAGATTTAGTATTTTTCAGTTCTGAATGCCTCATCATATTTGGGTGTCCATTTTGTGTAACACACTAGGAATGATTTTGATAGTAAAGTTTTAACATACATCATACAGCTCCCACAGATGCTCTTATGAAATATTTTGGTTTGCTTTTTATTCCACATATTTGCTGCCCAGATGATTTATGATTTCTTAGATCACAGTGGCCACATTGTGAGTGAAATTGCTTTTTCCAAGAAATGTTATTCCTTCTAAAGGAACAGAGGGTTGTTGTAATTATTGTGAATGAGAAAAGCTTGAAGTTGCAGAGACCTATTGATCGAAATTTATCACTTTGGGGCTCTGTATGACACATACTGACTAAGAAGAGCTTATTAACAGAAATAGTGATTATCCCACCATGAAAATGTTCATCCTGGTATGTGACTTCTGATAGTGCTAGCTCAGATACCTTACTTTCTTCCATTAATTCTCAGCTCGATATTATAGGGGACAGTCTCTCCTGCTGAATGAGGTGAAGAATCAGACTTTAGTTTTAGTGTAGAATAGATACCACTAGAATATGAACAAAACCATAGCAGTCACACCTAATATAGCCTATAACTTTGTCTTTAGTACAAAATGACCATTTAAAAGTATCATTAGGGTACCATTTCCCAGTATGCAACATCTGATGTAACTGTGAACTAGATATACCCAAGCGAGGATCCCATTCAGGATGTCCAACCACAAGTATCTATCTTGCCATGCATTTTTCTAACTTCTTTGTATTCAAAATATGGATTGAGTGAGCTCATGGTGAGTTCAGCTCATTGATCTAGCTAAACACTTAACTAAGCAAAATAGTCAATCTCAGTCATTACAGCCAAATGAATAAAAAAGCCAGTACAAAAGAAGCATTGCAGAGACCAGAAGAGCTCCTTCAGTGAGTATATAATCAAAGCCATTCTGAATTTGCCTAGGGATGTGAAAATGCCTTTTACAAACATGTTTTCTGATTCTCAGGAAAAGTAAAAGCATCTCTAATGGCAAGTGATGAAAGAAGGGAGAAAACTTGGTTTGCAAATGTTTTAGATTGTGGTTCTCCTTTTCCATTATTTAATTTTATTATTTTGCTATAATTGCTTGTATCTCTGCTCTGTCAAGAGAAGGAAGTATAGACTGTCTTACCAGACAGAGAACTCCCAGCCTCATCCCACATATGAAGGGAGGCACAAACAAAGACAATGTAGCTGCCACTTCCAGTAATTGCAAAGGGCTCTCATGATTCCTGGGCCTGGGAAGGTCTGCAGAGCAGTGAGGTTCAGCAGTATGGGAAGAGAAGAGGTGTAACAGGCTTCTGTGTTGTGCTGTGCATGGTTCTCCCAGGGATCCCTTCAGCACCACTCTTGTGTCTTGACACACCCAGTAAACCACAACTGCTGGGCTCACCCTGGCAGGGAGAACAGACTCTTATGACACCTCTCACCAGTGTCTAATACATGATACAGCATGATATAGCATGATACAGCATGGGGGAATTGCACCCCCTTCCTTCTTATCCCAGAAAATGAAAATTTCCTTGGATTTCTCATTTCTTTTTCCTTACTGCCACAGACATATGTCATCACCCTACTTCAGAGTATTGCTCTTCTCTCCTTAGTCACCCTGAATATGACACAGATCCTACTGCCTTTAATGGAATTTGAGCTAATGGTTTCTTGTTTATTCACATATTATTCACCCACAAAGCTGCATTTTGTTCCTTAAATAAAGTGAAAGTAAGAAAAAAAAGTGAAATACTAAAAACTGAACTGAAAAAGAAGTGAACTTACAAAGAGCCCCCCAAAAATGCTGCAGTGAAATTGTAAAGAAGTTTTTATTTCTTACTATGTTTGCTTTTGTTCTTCAATTTGTAATTTACCAGACAATTTATTTTCCTCAGAAAATGAAATACATACAGCAAATATGTTGAAAAAATTGAAAGAGATAAGTTCATTTTCTTTGTTAGAGAATTCCTTAGAATTTTTTAGTGTAATAAAATTTTCTAAAAGTAGTTTTTCCCATTGTATTTCTACTCAACTGTATTATTTTAAAAGCTGCCTGGTACTCTGTCAATGGTATGTTAGTTATTTCATGGACACCATGAATCAAAGGTTTTCAAGGTCTTCATATTCTTCATAATCTTTCATATTATCTGGGGAGGTTAAGCTACTTATCTCTAGCAGGAAGAAATTTCTGTTCTGAACTCTTTCCTTTTTAATCAACTCTGGTGCTAAACATCATGGTGTGGAGGCCAACAGCTTCCACATGATAATAACTAGCCCTTCTGGAAAGTCGTCTTCAGAAAGAAATTGTGTAACCATTTCACTGGTTTAATTTCACTGGATTTTTTTTGTTGAGTACAAGAACCCACCCAGAGACATGAAATTCTGGAGTAGGGTCTAAAAATGACAGTAAAATGTCAAGAACCTTCTCTAAAGCTAGCCCTCTGTTAAACCCTTCATCTTGTTTTATAGTTCACATCACTTTTTACAGTACCACTTATGACTCAAACAAATGCCATTTTCTGTTGATAGCCACCAGTGTAAGCTTGTACATCACACATGATACACAAGTCTGACTCTTCTTGGACTTAAAAAAAGAAATTTTAAATAAAACTACATTGATTGAAAGCACACCTAATGGGCTATTGTATTACATTTGGTCTATGCAGTAGAATAGAGTGAGGAAGAAAAAATTTTCTGGTTCCAAGTCAACTTGAGATGGAAGAATATAATCAATATTTTTGATATTTTGATGGGACAATTTCACGAAGTTATGTCTTAAATAAAAGGAAAAATCTTGTGTAGGAAAGAGTGTGGTTTATCTGGCTATTTTGATTTCAGTTATACGTAAGTAAAATGATAAATTAAAGGAATTAAATATAATAAATTGATTTAGATATCATCTTTGCTTTAAAAGTGCATAAAAACCAAGATATGAAACCATTTTTCTGTGACAGGATAAGCTTTGCTAAACTTTTCCTCCCTGGCCATTGCCATTGCCATGCTCAAAATCTTAAATTTAACATAATAATAAAATTTCCTCTGTGAGTAGGACCTCTGTGCCATGCCCCAATATGCAAATGATAATGGGAGGTACAGTTTATTACAGAGAAGTGGAAAATACACAGAAATGCACAAATACCCTGATGGGAGCTTTGTTGTTAGCTGACTCCAAGCAGCTCTTTCCTCAGAACTTAAACCTCTAAGAACATAAGTTTCAGAAATTTAAGTCTTATCCATACCAAAAAAATTAGGCTGGGGTTCTGAAAAACCTTCTTTGGCTGACAACATGGTAGTTTCCCTCTCTTTCAGAGACTCTTGCTGAAATCATCAATCAATATTTCTTTACTAATGCAGTTTGCATTTCATACCTAATCGGTCTTAAGTGTTTTATAAATTTTACTGTAATAATGTTTTCAATGAGCTGCAAAAAAACCACAATGCAAAAGCAGAATTACATATTATCTTTTGCTCTCTAAAAGGAGCATTTTGTTCTGCCAACTTATAAACGAACAAGGGTGGTACCAAAAATTTTTTTGAATACCTTTCAAGTAATTAACTTGATGTGTAACTTGGCTCATCTTTTAGAACTAAGCAGAATTGTCTGGGTTTGCATGCATTTTGTACTTAAATTCTTTGTAGTTTGACTTGTGTTTTTCTAATCGTTCAGAGCACAGATCTCAGTATCAAAATACTGGTTGTGAGTCATGAGAATTGTATAGAAAGACACATGAAAAAATAATATCTCTGCCTACTGTACACACAAAATTGCTGGTATATGCTTCCCACTATATGGCTTCAAAAAATCAATTAACTGGGTCATTTTAGAGTTCAGTTGACAACTGCTTTCATTCAGCTTTCAGTGCTTTTGAATTACTAATGATATAGTCTGGTGACTGTAGGGTTACACTCCAGGTGCACTAAAAATTAGATAAAGAAGATCTTTCATTAAAGCCAGAGAAGAACAGAGAAGAGAAAACTTGCTGTGTTGCTGGTTCTGCCCTAACATATACTGTTTGACTAGTATCTGTTTTGATTTGGGTCCAAGCATCTGTACTTGGGAAAGACTGCAGTCAGCTTATCAGTCCACGCTGTTATGAGCAATATTAGAGAGGAGCCAGCATAAAAGATTGTGATGGATGATAACATAAGTCCCGTTCATAGGAAATTAGATTTTCTAAAGGCTGAAGAGAAACATTACAAAACTCAAACACCAGTAAATAGCTGCTTTCTCCATCCTTTACCCTGGAGGAGGCAGCACTAATGCTCCTACAAGCCAGAAGGAATGTTGTTTTAATAGTTGAAACTGGACGCTTGATCTTGCATACTGATCTTCTGTTTCATTAGACTTAAATGCAATTCTGACTCCTAGGTGGTTATTCTTCACAGAGGCACAAAAATACGTATTGAGGAAAATAGTACACAGACTTTTAAAATGTAGCTACCAAAATGCATCTTTTTGTCTTTATTTGGGTCATTAATACAAGGTTTTTTAAGATTATGATTAGGAAGACACCCCAGATGAGAAAGAAAACCAGAAATACTTTGATTTCAAAGGCAGTTGTTAGTGATAGGATGTCTAAGAAAGTGTTAGATTAGGTTCAGATAATAAAGTACTCGATTTAAGTGAAGATTTACATGATTCGTAGTTCTGTGCATTTATAAAATTAGAAATCTTGGTATCTTCTCCAAATCTATGTTTTATACTTTTAAATCCCTTTCTGCATCTTATAAAATATTCTTGATAAATATTTACTGATTACAACCTTATGGAATACTAAACAGTCAGAACCATCCATTATCCAAGTATCTGAAGGTGAAGAAGATGGAAGGAGCCCATCTTCAGGAACTTGTGTATGTGTTTTGCTTGGAGATCACTCACAGCACTGTACCAGCTTCTTCAGAACCAGGGTTTGTGGTATGGTTTATTAGTCAGTCTCTATCAGCAGCTATGCTAACGTGTCACAGTCTCAAGTAGATGCACAATCCCCGCTCCAAAAGATTTAACAATCCAAAGTCACATTTAAGCCAGATGAAGATCATTGATAGGCTGTTCTTAGAGAAAGAGATTTATAATTTATGAGGGTCATTTGCTCTTCTTAGTGCATTGTCATTTCTCATAGACACATAAAAACAAAGCTGGTGGGGTTGTCAGGTTGTCGTTTAGTGTGTTGCTGTGACCCAACAAACGTTAGAAGATATTTCTCCTTTTGTGACAACTTTGCACAGAGTTAAAACTGTTCCCATCAGTCTTACCCTCCTTAGATGAAAAAAGCCCTGCTTTTTCAAGTTTTTTCTGTTGGAGTCCATTTCATTCTCGATACTCATCTGTGAACTCACTTCTACAGGTTGATGTCCTTGAAAAATAGTTCTCTGACACTAATATAAAGCTATATCTGAAGTTTAACTAACTTTACTAACTTAGTCTTTCTTCAGGGAGCACTTTGCATTTGTCTTGACTGACATTTATTCTTGAGGATTTCTTTTTTTTTCTGATGTCCAAACCTCTTTGAATTCTAATCCTGTCTCCAGTGTGCTTCCAGTTCTTCCCAAATAATTGCTAGAACAGTTATTTTATTTTACTGTCTGTGCAGTTATTTCACGTATGTTACTGGTGTCAAGATGTGTTTTCCAGAGTAGATGTAAGTTTTAACCAGAAAAGCCTTCTAATCACAGCAAGATTAGCCATATAGGCAGTTGTGTTTTTCCCCTTCTTTTGATATCATCAATAAAGTCAGCTCAAACTATGTACAATATTAATGACATAACGTGAATATTTGGCTTTTTTTTTTTCAGTTTTGCTTTGTCAACGTTTTTCAGCAGAATTACTGAAACAAAATGCCTGCATTATTATTTACATAAAAATGCAGATGGTTTATCTTCTAAGTGATATTAAATGACTTGCAAAACCATATTTCTGGTTAGCATATTTGAAGAGCTAAGGTAAAATTTCAGCTATGAAAATGTTATTTTATGCATCTTGGAATGTGCTTTTTACTTCCTTTTTCCCCCCTGCTCAAGTGTGCTATAATACAGATCCAGTTTTGTATTGTAATTGCATTTTAGCAACCAAATCCAAACTAGCATAGCCTTAGTAACTTCATTGTAACTACAGAGGTTCACAGAATTACAGAATCACAGAATATTCTGAGTTAGAAGGGGCCTACAAGGATTATCGAGTCCAACTCAGCCCTGCACAGGACCATCCACAAGACTCGCACCATGTGCCTGAGCATCATCTAAATGCTTCTTGAACTCTGTCAGGTTTAGTGCTGTGACCAGTTCCCTGCGGAGACTGTTCCAGTGCCCAACCACCCTCTGGGTGAAGAACCATTTTCTAATATCCAAACTAAACCTCCCCTGACACAACTTCAGACCATTCCCTCAGGTCCTGTCACTGGTCACCACAGAGATCAGTGCCTGCCCCTCCTCTTCCCTCTCCTCATGAGAAAGTTGTAGCTGCAATGAGGTCTCCCCTCAGACTCCTCTTCTCCAGGCTGAACAGACCAAGTGACCTCAGCCGCCCATCATACAGCTTCCCCTCAAGGCCCTTCACCATCTTCATTGCCCTCCTTTGGACACTCTCTAAGAGCTTAATATATTTCTTATATTGCAGTGCCCAAAACTGCACACAATATTCAAGGTGAGGCCACCCCAGTGCAGAGCAGAGCGGGACAATCCCCTCCCTTGACCAGCTGGCGATGCTTTGCCTGATGCCCCCCAGGACAGGATTCCCCCTCCTGGCTGCCAGGGCACTGCTGACTCATATTCAACCTCCGGTTGACCAGAACCCCCAGGTCCCTTTCCATGGCACTGCTTTCCAGCCTCTCATTCCCCAGACTCTACATATATCCAGAGTTGCCCCATCCCAGATGCAGAATCCGGCACTCTCCCTTGTTGAACTTCATATGGTTGGTGATTGCCCAGTGCTCTGATTTATCGAGGTCTCTCTGCAGGACCTCCCTACCTTCAAGGGAGTCAACAGCTCCTCTCAGTTTTGTGTCATGTGCAAACTTGCTTAGTATCCCTTCTAATCCTGTGTCCAAGTCATTTATGAAGATGTTGAAGAGCGCAGGCCGAAGATGGAACACTGTGGAACCCCACTAGTGACAGGTCACCAGTCTGATGTTACCCCATTCACTACTATCCTCTGTGCTTGACCCATGAGCCAATTGCTCACCAGTGTCTTCCTCTCACATTTTTTATGCAAATTCTAATTGCTTTGAGTGATTCCAGTCATTTGTTTTACACAGACAAGGAAATGTAAAAGTGATACCCAAGTGATGTTAATCTACTAGGTCAGGGAAGATGACTCAGTCTCCATGAAATTGTATGTGTAATAGGATGTGATAGGCAGTCACACTAAAGGTCACTTCCATGTGCTCTTCCATACAGTTTCTGTCTACATAATTCAATGTTAAAAATCCACCTGTTCTTGGAGACTATATTGGTTGCTGGAAAATGATGCAATTTCATCTGCCATCAGTATTATAATTTTATGATTACTGATTGTTCCTCAATATTTTACATTTTAATCAAATGTTCCCTGGGGCACATTTTCATTTCAGATCATTAGTGTGATTCTTATTGGAGTACAGAAAGAAATGTAATGGAAAACACCCAAGAGCTATCTAAAAATTTCTATAGAGGGTTCAAAGTCTATTAGATTCCCATTTTGACATTTTTAATGAAATAATTTAGACTAATTTGATATTGTGGTTGTGAAAAGAAGCTGTGTTTTAGGTAGTCACGGAAGATCTTCCACGAGTACATGGGCCTTTCAATTGTAAGTAGTTCAGTACTTCAGCTGTATCCATATAGCATGTGGGTTTTTTTCTTCTCTTGTTTTTCATTGTAACACATAGTAAAGTGAAAAAAAAGGTAAGACCTTGATGTGTTTCTTTTTGCACAGTTGATGTTAGTGGACAAAACACAGCTGCAGGCAGTTTTGAATGTCGGACTCCAGCTTTCAGAGGGAAGAGGTTAGACTGGAAATTTCTCTTATCACTACAGTGTATATTCAAAGTAGGCAGCAATAAAGGAGGAGCAGGATAGCTTTCCAGATATCTCAACAAATATGCTTCTGGATTTGGGGATTGGAAGGAATTAACAACTGTAGTAGCTACTCTACTATGTTACTTGTATTTCTTTATTTAGCAATGATAGAATTTCTTAACAATATATCCTTTTACATATTGGGTTTTTTTCTTGACATATAATAGAGTATAAAACATTTTTATAAGACCAGAATCTGTAGCAGTGGATTTCAATGTCTTTCTGTAGAAATATGGACTGATAAATAGTAAGTCTCAGTTGACCAGGAAGAATTTAAAGAGTAAAATGACTAACTGGCCTAAATATCCAGAATATCTTTCCTGATGTCTTTTCATTCTTAAGGTCAAAACCAAGGAGAGATCTCGTCATCCACCCAGAACTTAATCCTGAAAGACAATGTGCATTCTACCCGCAATCCAGCAAAACTTTATTTCTGTCTTGAATGAGATTGAATTTATAAAATTCAAGTATTTGTTTACTTCTTGAAGAGGAAAATGTGATCCCATTCTCCACATCCTTAACATAATTTTCACTGAGTTTATCATGTGAGGTCTGGATAATAATTCAGCATGGCTTTTAGCATATATGTACACATCATCTTAGACCTTTTAGAATATCACTAGACTTCTAGTTCCATTCAATCAGCAGAAACATTCTCCAGTTAAGTAATTCTAGTGTAAAAAATTATGAACATTCTCAGAAGGTTTAATTAAGAACTGATTATTTTCATTTCCATGAAGGCACAAGACTGCTGCTCCTTTACTTTCTATCTTTCCTGTGCCCAGTTCTAACCAAACTGGACTTTTCAAACAGATCCTGAAGTGTTCTAGGATAGTCCAGCTGTTTTGATTCAATAGAATCACAAAAACCTGGAAAAGAACGTTGAGTTATGTGTGTGAGGATGTGAATGTGTTCTGAAGGACCATAACGCTAAAGAGAAACTCATAATTCTCTGATGTATTGTTTTCATACTGGAAATAACTGCCAGATTCTTTCATTCATTCTCCTGATGTTGCTGTTGTTGACTTTATGCTCCTGAACTTATTGCTTTTGTGTGAGAGAACATCATAAGGGTAGGAGCTGTGTATGCCACTTGCAGGTTTTGATTTATTCTTCCGTAGTTCTTCATTAAGGTCAGAACACTGCTACAAACTTCACGGTATGAGAGATTTCAACAAACCCTAACAATACTTCAGAAGATTATATTAAGCTTAGGCTTCTGCTGTGACAAGTCTCAGATGTGCCACCCAAGATGCACAATCTCCATTTCTAAGATCACATTGGACATAAGATTATTTGACATAATTTTCTCTCACCTTATTGTTTTGAAATAATTATTGACATTCTTTTGAAATACAGTATTGTCATTTGGAACCACCTTTTAAAAAAGTCCTTTCAGAATGCAGTGGAGCCGTTCTGGACACATTTTGGAGTGAAGGCAATTTTAATGAAGCAGTTCTTAGAATTTCATTTATTCAGCTATAATGAGCCTTGCAGTATATAAGTGAAATTTTAAAGTTTTGCAATTCTGAAAATGCTCACAGTCTAGAAGGTATTAACTAGTAATTTGAGGGGAGAAAATAACATTTTTCTTTTGCTATTCTTATGAATTCCCTTAGTGCATATTATATGCTAAAGCCAGTGTAGGAAGGGTTTTGATGCAAGTGGTGCAACATCTTGTTTAGTAGCATCATTAAAGCATTATTAGTCTGAGGGGATGAGACAAAATATGAAGTGCCAAATGAGATATTTTAGGCTGACAAATTTGTGTGAGGAATGATTAGCTACTATAATAAATAAAGCTTGGACAAAGTCTGTGATGATTAATTCCCTAGGTGAATAATTTTTAATAATATTTTAAAGAATATAAAAAAAGTTACACATAGAAAAATCACATTCCAACTTAGAAATACCACAGGAAAAAAAGGATTCATTGAAAAATAAGCTTTTTTTTCTTTGATATATCTGCCCCACAACCATCATTAAAGCTGCAAGTCTTTTGAACAGGGCGGTTTCAGAAAATGCTTGACTCAGAACTGAAACACAATCAAAAGTGAATTTTCTGTATATAAGTGTAAACACTTTTTTATTTCAGTGCATGTATTTTCTAGCTGCTAATGGAATCATAGAACTCCTCCAAGAACATTGAGTCCAACTGGCGCTGCCAAGTCCACCACTAAACCGTGTCCCTAAAAGCCATATTTACACATCCTGAGTACCTCCAGGGACAGTGACTCCACTACTTCCCTGGGCAGCCTGTTCCAGTGTTTGATAACCCTTTTGGTGAAGAAAGTGATACATATTTATTTTAAGTTTATCAGTTAGCGATCCTGTCTGACAAAAGAAACTGTAACAACTCTGACATCAGTAGGACCCTAAAGGCTTAATCACTTCCAGCTACAGCTTTGCCAGCAGGAGAGATTATTATCCTCTGCTTTCTCGCATACAATTTTTACTCTGGGGAGGTTATTGTCCTCCCACATCTATTAGTTCATTTTCAAAAGTAAACCACATTAGTATAAACAGTTTCAGTAGAATTTTGCTAACATGTCTAAGGATATATATGTGTTGAGCAATGAGATTTTATTTCTTAATTAACTGTCATAACAGTTGTGTCAGTGACTACTCAAAGAAAGAAAGAAAAATAGCAGATATTAATTTGCAGTATATTGCACCTTGAAAAATAACCAGGTTTGCTCTCAAGAACTCATTAACCTGAACTGTAATAAAGTGCTGTAGTAAATTGCTTATTGATTCTGAGATGCTGACCAATTGATGATTAGACTGCTTTCTCAATGCTCTTTAACCTGTTTCCTCCTGTTTTGGTGGGGTTTTTTTGGTTTGTTTTTGTTTGTTTGTTTGGGGGCTTTTTTGTTTTTTGTTTATTTTTTGGGGGGGGGGTTGTGTTGTGGTTTTTTTGTTTCTTGGTTTGGTTTTTTTTAATTTAACTAGCAAGTATGTGAAGTTGTCTAATACAAGTTCTATAAATTGTAAAAACATTAAAGCTTTTAGTTTCAAGGATTAAAGGGTCTAAAGATCTTCTAAAAATCATTAATTATAAATAGAAGTGACACTTTGGAAAAAAAAAATTGCTCCAACAAAAGCAATACCAAATACCTACAGATTTTTTTTAAAAGCTTAATTAGCTAGCACTAATACAGCTATCATTGATCATTTATTCCAAACAGTTGCAAAAAGATTGCTTATGGTTTATTAGGTGTCTTTTTTCCTACGTCAGTCCAAGCACTTTTATTAGGGGAAGGGTTCTCAAAGTCTTACTGATGGCTGTCTTCCTGAACCTCAGTAATTTCCTGAAGTTTCAGAACAAAGATTTTCTTTACAGGTAATTGCTGACGGAATGCTACAAGCCTCTATGTCATTGTCTAGTGGAGTGCAGCCACTTAAATGGGTTTGACTGTCCAGAGTGACAATTCCCCTGAATCTTTTTACCCCAACCCTAAGTGATCTGAAAGAAAAATGAAGAAAGAGAGTGCTGCTCTACTTTTCTGCGCTGGCTAATAAGTCTCGTTGTGACAAGGGTCAGCAAAGCAGACATTGTCTGGGAGATTTCTGTCCTACTCAGAGGATCAGGCTTTTGTGCAAACAGTCCTGTTTTAACAGCCTACATTTAGAGTAACAGTATCAATTTAAAAATCCCACTTATGTGTAAAAATTCCTACTTATTTTGTTGAAAAGAATATTTTACCTTTTTCAGTATGTTTATTCTATGGTTTTTATTAGTTTTTAATGGTTTTTTCTTATTTCCTAGGACACCACAACCAGTAGAGAGACTTTAGTCCTTAATAAGAAAATGTGCAAATAAATCACAAAAATAATCATTAAAAACTCATATCAGAATAAATACCTGAAACAATTACTGCTCCTTTTAAAATAAATGTAATTTCTGTCAGTTTCCCCAGTGTCCTAGTTCTATAGGTCACCAGCAATGTTTTGTCCTTTATCTCCTAGTAGACCTTTGAAAACTGTTGAATTATGCATTCTTTGGAAAATACCAGCTGGTATTTTTATGCCTGTTTAATATAATTTTTTTTGTTCTTTTCAAAAGAAATACTTAGAGGGGTTCTTTCCTTTAGAAGTAAATAAAGCCAGCATAGAGAAGCTGTTCTCTTGCAGTCTGTTACAAAAAGGGACAGAAACTTTTGCAAAAGTGCTGTAGTTCGGCGTTTGCTGCCTGGGTCAGTATTATTCTAAATTAGTAGGCAAGGAGTTCTGATTAATTCTGTATTTCTCTTTTAAATTCATGGTGTCTGTAAACAAAATAAGATTAATTGGATGAGCATGGGCTTTTGAGAAGAAATTAAAATTGGAATGTTTCTTTCCTACTGCTTCTTTCAGTACATTCTATGCTTTCATTATTCTTAGTTCCTATTAGATGAAGTGAGAATTATTTGTCTTCCTTTAAGTATTGGTAGTGCTCTGTATCAAAAATTCAGAAACATATAATTTTGTCAATACATGTTCAAGACTAGAAATAGAGGGATACTTTCTATGCAAAATACTTTTCCACTCTGTTATGTTATTGCTTTAATTCTGCTTCCCAATCTTCAACAATTGACACTAGCTCTAGTGTTTCTCTTCCAGAGCTGTCTCTGATTTTTTACAAACTACTTACTCTATCCATAGCTCAGTTCCTGTGCTCTGGTTTGCCAAGTCATTGCCTTCTATTTTGGCTTATTTCTAAAAAACCAATTCTCATCCATCTGTTATTTTATCGTTTTCTAGTTTGGGTTACAAAGTGGAAAAACTTGAGAACCTCTGTGTTACTGATGTTAAGTGCTTATGTGCTTTTCTAGTTACAGAACTTCTACACAGGAATTGACATTCACATATTCTGCATTCTACAGTAATAGTAACTAACCATGGTTTGATGACTGTTAGTACAGAACAAAGCAAATGGCTTACAATCATGTATTAATTTTCTTGAAAGTTTTGTTCAACAGAATTAAGGATTTTTTCCACTGAGTTAAAATCACATCATATTCTGTGTAAAACAAGATCTACAATGAACTATTTTCTATATTCTGATACTCCTTGGAGTTAAATTCCACAAGCAGAAAGGACTGCACATTGAACAGCTTACTGATACTCATATCTTGCTTCCATAGGTTTTCTCCACCTAGCTGTTAGGCACTGAGTAACCTTCTTAGAAGTAACTTATTTTTTATTTTGTACATGAACACCTAAGGGATATAATAAGAAATGGAGTTCTGTTTCTGCTGGAATTACTTTAGACCAGAAAAACTGAGGGTTTTGTTCAAACATAATTGGAGAATTATATGCCAAGGGCTGTAAAAATTATTCTTTCTATTTGGTTCTTTTCAAGAAATTACTACAGATTTTATCTACTTGTAATATTTTTTTGTGTCTTAATTAAAAAGCACATCACTTAAATTTTTAAAAAAATAATCATTCCAGGTAATTTTAGTATGATATCTTATTTCTGAGATTTTATATAACTATATATATTTATTAATATATGAATATGGTTATACCTCTATCTGCTCACAGTGCAACACTGAGCAACAAATACCATTTAATTCTGCAGATATCATTTTAGGCAGTAAGGCTCCTGTCTCTAGCAACTAACATTAGAGAGCTGTGCTATATGGGTTTGTGCATGCACCTGTAGGAGTTCATAATGAGTTTTGTTGTTTCTCTACTTTATTGTGTCTGCCTTATTTACATTGTCTGGGAGTTATTGTGAAGTGTCTGTATTTCACACTTCAAAGTGTTAACTAGTCTTAAGTGATGATGTAACCACCCTGAAGAAACAATGTGAAATTACTACTTTCTTTAAAATGCAGCTTCTGTGTTCCACTGGGAAAGAAATGATTTGAAGAAGCCTTGAGAAACTCAAAAGGAATTTCAGTTTATCCTTGGTAACAGTTTCCAGCTGCCCAAGATGGCCAAGATCCATGTGTGAAAGGTCTTTTCTCCTACTGTCCTCATAATTCTCTGTGAATTAACCAGCCTTGTAAATGTTGTAATTAATAGAAAAACTAACAGAAATAGATTTTTTGATTTTTTTTTTTTGCGGACCTATTGCATGTGTTAGATAAATCTCATTATTATGACAGTGTATAATCATCTAACATTTTTCAGACTCTCTCTAGTTAATCATTTCATGGTTTTGCTATACATGATATCCTTCAGCTGAAATAGAATAAACGCCTTCCAAAACATTCTTGAACAAAGCTGGCAATAAATGCAATTTCTAATCTCAGAAAGTATCTTGGAATACCTCAACTTCTTTCTTTTGCAAGGATTAGCAGGAAGACATTTTTTGTCTTCTTTCAATAACACTCTGCACCTTCCCTCCAGCTCTGTGATGTAGAAAACGAAATCATGTTTCAGCATTATGTGAACTTTGGCAGCAATGTATGCTCCCAGTTTCCCAGGTTAACCATTTGTTCTCATCCCACCCAAATACATCAGAACCCATGGCATTCAGAAAGAATTTTTTGCAGAGATGTGCTCTCAGCTGCATCGGGAAATAGAACCAGGTTTGCAAAGGAACGGGCTGTTCTTAAGCAGTGTGATGCTGTGACGGGAAACAGTGCCAAGGAAGAGAGGGAGGGTTAGGGACCCTCAGCCAGGAAGTTGGAGTCAGCCATTGAATCACACACTTATTTTTACTAAGAGGAAGAAATTATAATTTTTTTTTACTTTGCAAATTATTTAAACATTATTTCAAAATGGTGCAAAGGCATCCTGGTATGTAACATACCAGCAAGTATGTGACTCCTGATTTTTAATAAGCCTTAAACTGCACATGAAATTGTTGCTGGTTAAGTTCTTATATTCACCAATAAAGAGATTTTGTTACTTCAAAGTGACTTCTTTAATTGTGACTTTGAGAACTCTAGTGAAAAATTTTCAGTATATGAACACTGTTATCCAGATCATTAATTCTTAAACCTATCTGAGATTAATTATAGTCTCAGACTGCAACTGTAGTCAAGATGGATTAGAAAACTGAGTAGACGTTCTGCATTTTGTAGCAAATTACACAATGGTCCTTATGGAAAATGGGATTTACAAGAATGTATTTGTTACTTCTAAGCGGTCTGATTGCAAATACATCACACTTACCCAGACTCTAAAATTCATCATGCACACATACTAGGTATTTTTAATTAACTTAATTCTTGTTAAGACTGTCATCTGTTGTGTGCTTAGAAGTGTTTTCCAAGGTGGAACTGTACACACACTTGTAAAAGCTACAGAAGTAGCTGCATCATTCTGATGGAAACTACAACAATTATGAAATAAAACATTGCTCCTACTACTTTGTTAGTAGGATGCACTGCATCTAACTACATTAAGTAATTTATAATAACTCTGTACAAAGGAAATGTAAATGTAAACGTAATGTTTTAAGACTGATGAAGAGGAAGGATGGTGATGCTCTTTTCTTCTATTTCTTTATACTATTTATAATAAAACATTTAATGAATGGCACAATTTTTGGTTCTTTAAATATCTTTGCAAAAGAGAAGAGTGTCATCTTCATTACTTTGTTGTGCCCCTCTTCTGTCTTGTTTCAAATATGTAGTTTTTATGGAAGCAGGATACAGATGATCAGTGGAATGTAGAGCACTGTGCTTCAAGACTGGCAGCTTAGTAATTGAAAACTCTTAGTGTTTCCAAAAGGTGTGGTGCCTTGTGTACGAAGGTGGTGTAATGTCACTATCACTCCAAATCAAAATGAGCCTTACCCAAACCACCAAAATTTGCAGAAAACTGTTAGCAGTTTAAGTACGGAATATAAAATTTAAGCTCCATACAAATCCTACAGAATTCTGTGGAAAAATTTGCTGTTTACTTTGACAGCAGGCTTGGAAATGACCTTTTCCTGAGTGACCTCAGTCACAACTGTCTCACTGACTAATTCAGAAGAACTGAAAAGCGTGTGCTGGTTTCGTTTCACCGTTATGAGACAGTTCTCTCTAAATTTGTATAAAACATTTAAAAAACACATTACAGTGACAGCCTAGAGCACTGCAGGTTAATTATTTCCGCTTAGAATAATTGGATAATAGTGTGAACACTATGAAGGTATACTCCTCAAAATATTCATTAAAAGTATCTCTCTCTGGTCTTTAACTTTCCTAATGAGTATGAAAAGACTTTCCTCTGCAAACTGCTGGTGTGCTTGTTAAGAGATGTTATAACACACTCCACACACATGATTTGGAGGATGATACAGACACAGACTCGCCTCCCAGGAGCTGGTACCAGACACATGGGCTGTGGTCTGTGGTCATTCTCCAGCTGCTGGCACTGAGCACCTCACTCACACTGAAGCCCCCTGTAGGCGGTTTTCAGGACATGCACCCAGAATATTGGAGGTAATAAATATTTGAAAGGTCTCTCAGCAGTTTTAATATCTCCCTATTTATTTTCTCATTCAAAATCTTAACTCCTCTTTAGCGTTTTTGCTTTTCTCTCTCTCCATTCTATGCTGAGCCCTTCTTTTTCATTCCAGTCATTTGATTTCTGTCACTCATTTATGATAGATTAATCTTTTTGTTTTCAGTTGCTCTTTCTAGTTCTCTTACAACAGTATTTTTCTCTCTCTGCTTTCATATTCCAAAACAGAGGCACTGCATGCCACTGTTTTTTAATTTCCTGGTTAGAACCGATCTTTCATTTCAATTGAAGTGTCAATAAGTTTTCCTCAACTTCAAAACTCTTTGAATCTCCTCTAAACCAGGTAAAGTCAGTCTAGTAATTAGTAGAAATTCAGCCTCTTTAACAGATTTTCTTTATGGGTTCATGCTGCCATTCCTGACACTCTGAGTGCTTGGAAGGCCTTTCACCGCTCTCACCTCCACCCCCCTCCCCTGTCACTGGTGCCAGCCCTTCAGGTGCTTGCTTCACTGGGCAGGGACACTACTATTGAGGTGTCCAGTGCTAGGGCCTAGTGCTAGGGCCCATATCACTCTTACTTTATTGTCCACTTTCTTCACTCCCTGTATCCATAAGCCATCTGCAAGATCTTTGCTTCCTCAGCATCGCTTGCTGTTTCTGTGGCATCAAGTTGCTTGAGAAGAGACATAACCAGAATGACTTTTCCTAAATTGAGTGTCCTTCCTGAATATGAAATGAAGCATTCTCGAGCCACGTTTTCTTTGCCCCAGAGCTTATATTTGCTGCTTGTTTCTTTGACAGAAGCTGTTAAATTCCATTAAAGCTATACAAATATGTTTGAACCAAAGCCCCAGTTAAAATAAAAAAATTTAATTCTTTTGTCTCTTTTGATTGCTACAAAAGTTGTTAGCTGTAGTTCAGCATTTTTATTTCAATCCCTTTGAGCAATACTAAGTTAGAAATTTCATTAAGAATAACATTAAATTATTTTATTGCTCAGGATAGTAGAAAAGCAGGACTTAAAACTAATGTGTGGGACAGATTTTTTTATCTTTTATTATTATTATTATTATTATTATTACTTTTCTGCACCGTCTACTACAGTCTTCTTTAAGTATTATTTTTCTTTGAACTGATCCCTCATCTAACTTAAAAACCTCTTCTTCCTAATCTGTCTCCTTTCTAGATCCACACAAGATAAGTAACTTTTTGTTGATGTAAGTTGATGATGATCATGTATATGTATTACAGCTAGTTAAAAACTTCTAATAATCAACAGAAGGTGGGGGGGGAAGGAAATGAAACTGCATAGTTCAATGTAGCAGTCAAACAAATCTGGTTCATTGTGCAGTTTTTCATATGTTCACATGATCCACTTCAAGTGAGATTTTTCTAAAGAAAGTGATCTGGTATAAATGTGTTTCCTGTCATAGGGGACCAGCTCAGAGAGCGTACTGCAAGTGTTTTAAGAGGTATTAAATGAATGAAGTTGTCTTGACATACTAGGATATTCCCAAGTTTTGTGCTGAAGAAACTCTGCAATTTTCATTTTATGCTTCTGGACATCACAGAATCACAGAATCAGCCAGGTTGGAAAAGATCTTGAGATCATCCTTTTCATTTGACAATCCCACAAATACCCAACTGTAGTTACTGGTTTTGACAAGATCACTGGTTCTTTGCCATTCATTTTCAATCCATGTTCAAGTCCTGTTGGCCTCCAGAATTCCCAATTGGCTCTGATCTCTAATTTATTGGTAGAGAAGTGTGACTACCAGCTCCTAATTTCATCTGCCATTGTGAGACTGAATTAAAACAGCATGTACAAGGGAATTTAAAGTGAAGGAGAGCAATTTGACTCTTGAGTTAGTGTTTTAAGGTATTCCCTAAAATGCTGTCCAATTTTTTTAACTCAATATATTTGTGCCTGATCTGATGTGATCTATATGGTTTTAGTAGTCAGTGAAACTGATACGTATATTTTGTAATGAAAACCAGAAAGTTAGGGGTGGTAGAGGAAGAATCATTCAAATACATATGTACAGACAAATGAGATTGTCAAGAATGTTTTCCTGTCTTGTCAAAAAAAGCTGGTGATCTGTCAAGCAGCCTACTGATAACTCACACAGTTCCTTGGCAGGTGTTTCCAAAGAACTGAGGCTGAGACTTATAAATATTTATGTTGTCCATAATTTTATTCCATTCCCAAACTTACTACACGGAAGGCACACATACTCTGATTTGGCTCCCTTCCACAAGTCCTGAACTGTGAATATGAAACCGGCACTCCCCTGCCTCTCCATCTGTGATGAACCATCAACAGTTTAGTGGAGCTGCCAGCCCTTAAGGCCCTTGGAGAAATTCCATCATACAGCTGAAACTGAGCGTAAATCATCATGTCAAGAAAATACTTCACACATTTCCCTTTTGGTTTTAAGAATCTTTGTCACCTTTCTACAAGAATTTTAAATTTAGGAAAATGACCTGTCCAGCCTGGATTTCAGGTCTTATGCTAGACCTCTTCCAAAAAAATCATATTCAGAACCAATACAACGTAGACATTTTTCCCATTTTTACAGGAGGACTTAAAATCCTGGAGGTGAAAAAAATCCAAATTCCAGCACTACTGGGAGCTTAACTATACTGTCAAGGCGTAGACATTTTTCCCGTTTTTATGGGAGGACTTAAAACCCTGTAGGTGAAAAAAATCCGAATTCCAGCACTACTGGGAGCTTCACTATACTCTCAAGGCATTGGATGTGGCCAGTGGATTGTAAATACTGCTGACTAAAAACTGGAGTAAGACTTAAATAGTAGGAGCTAGTCTGCTGACTGTGCCAAATAAAGGAGGGAGACTTTGAGAAGGGAAACAAATAAACAGAAATAAAAATACATGGAGAGAAAAAGAGTAGGGGAAAAAAAGAGATAGTTTTACAGGTGAGTTTTGTCCTTCACCAACAGTGAAGGAGGAATTTGTTGGAAGAATTGTTTCTAGTTTTTGAATGAAACATCCTTTCAAATATAATGATTACTAGCCCCAAAAGCTCTTTTAAGGACTCAAATGACTGTGCCGTCTAAGTTGATATTTACCACCTCAATCCCATTACAAAAAGGCAGTAATGAGGCAGGAGGCAAGGCAGGAGGGTGTTTCTTTGAACAGAGAGCATTTGATGTAGGCAGGAAAGGTGGGCAAGAGCAGGAACAGCACTGTCTATCTTGTGCACTTAGGATGCAAGACAGACTATCTGATTTATCTGCTGCACCAACAAAATGTGGCCTACCTGCCCTTGCTTTCATGTTGACTACAAAGAATTTTCAAACAAACCAATCCTCCTTAGAAAGGCAGATATTTTGTCTCTGAAAACTCGTTGTCTAGATAGTCTGGGGTAGTCTCACTTGTCTCTGCAACAAGTCAATATCTTGTATGTACTGTCTTTCTAAAGCAGGGATCATATGTCTGAAAAATGTTACATAGAGTTAAGGTAGTCTAGGTTTAGATATATATGATAAGGAATGTATGTTCATTTATAAATTACTTATAGTTTATAAAAATGTATATATGTTATTTGGGTTTTTTTATAACCAGCAATGTCAACACTGTGATAAAGAAGTGACTAGGTCACCTGTGTAACAATGATCTGGATGCTTTTGGTCAAATATTATTTTTAAAAGTAGTAATTCAGAAAACAGTTGTACTGTCCATATGTATGCATGGTATTCTCAATTTAACTTTTATTAATAAGTTGCAGTTCTCTAGTTTCAGTATCTGTAAATCAGAGGTTTAAGCCATTGGTGTGTTTAACAGTTGTGACTACAGATATAAATCATGCTAAATAGCAGTCACTCCTACAGGATGGCGAGTGTGCCCAGTGTCTATATGCAGCACAGGTGTCAGTACCTAGATATGAGAGTACGTAAGCCATGCTCCAGTTACTGAACAGTTTGTGAAACGTAAGCGCCTCTTGGGACAGCTGCCCAAAATTCCGGGTGGTGTCATATGGATATGAGTTCTAGGACACTCCCACAGTGAATTCTGGGGAAAAATGTGTCTCACAGTTTAATTTCATTGCAGAACCAAATTATTAAATCCAGAGCAAGCAGCACCAGTTAACTAACCTGAATTTGAAGAACTTTCACGCTTACCCCAGAGGATTTTTTGCCTGACTGGGTTAGGGATAGCAGCTATGAAATTTCTAGTCAACCCAGTATTAAAAAAAACAGACCAAGAAGAGTTTGGAAAATTCAGCTTCCTCTGAATATCTATTTGCAGGATAAGAATTATTATTATTCTATTTTAGAAGTTTGAAGGGAGAGCATCATCCCATCATGTTCAGTGTGTTGATGTTTCATAGCTCTTCTTCTTTCCATGAACAGCCATTTTAAAGACTGGTAATAAGATAAGTCTCCTACTGTATAATAAATAACTTTAATCTATTTTAGAGTAATTAACTTCTTAATGGCCACAGCTTTTTCCTTAACCTGTTTCACACTAGGCAGATAGGTTCAGAATTCACAGAAATAATTATAATATTTAATTTTAATTAACACTTATAGTGTTTTTACATCTATTAAACACTGATGCAGCATAGACCCGGTGTTCAACGTGTTTTCTCTATATTTTTGACTCATGAAAAATCACATTGAAAGTTGTAGTACTGATCAGGAGATCACAACAGTAGCCTGCAATACCTGCAGAATAAAATGAATGCAACCACTGAGGGCGAAAAGCTTCTGTGCTGCTTTATCTTACTGTGAGAATATAAACTAGTCCCTTCACCTCTGTCCTGACTATAGTGTCAGAATTTTAAACTAGTTGCCAGAAGTGAGTAAAAAAATTATCCTGTCCTCCTAACTTAGTTACTCCTCTGATATTGCTTTCTTCCATGTATATAATTTCTGGTTTGACTTTGATCATACCTCTGCAAAGCCTATATGGTTTTCATTGAATTCCATGGGCTTTTGTGTAAGCCTAAAAGTAGCAAAATTGCCTGCTTACTCAAGGCTTTGAGCTTCGTGTGGACCTATGTAATTATGTAAGTGATACATGGATAGTACAACTTTGCAAATCTTAACTCAAGTGAATAAGATAGAAATAGATGTCTATGCTAGAAGAATTCTTAATAAAGGAAAAAATCTTTAAGATAAACAAATTTCCTTTGTGCTTAGATATGTACAATACAAGCATAGTGTGATACTGCAGACACTGCCAGCTGAGATAAAAAGCTACCTATTTAAAGGCTCAGGCTGTGTACTCAAACTAAAAATATGGATTTTGAGACCCCATCAGATCCCAGCTTGCCCTCTATTTTATGCGTTTATCTGCACAGTGTTTCTGAGTTAAGCTAATGGTTAGGTGCTACAGATAAAAATGTATGCATTCTTGTTATTTGTATTAAAAGTTTTAGACATTTCCTGAGGTGGTAATTTAGGTCCATCTAAGCTTGTGCTGAAGCTGGATTGTTTTGTCCATTCACCAAAGCTGCTGCTCTCTCAGAGGCAGAATTTGCCTGCTGAAAGTTGGTTGATTTTCTCAGGCTGTGGCTGAGTCGTTCCTGTTTTTCCCCATTTCTTTTTCATTTCCTTAAGTGTTTTTCTCATTGAAAGACTGAGAAATATTTTTTCTTTTATTTGCAAAGTTTAGTATCTTTAAAGCCTTCTTTCTTTCTCCTTCTGTTCCCAAATACAAGCACATACTTTTTTCAAGATGGTTTGGTGAGAGAAAGGAAACAATTCTACATCATGTCACTAGTACCAGGATTCAGCACAAGTGCAGTAGAGGGGATAACCAAGATTATCCTGGTGCCTGTGCCCTTAGCAAAGGACCTGTCAGTTGTGTCTTTCATTTCTTGCCCCATCTGTTTTGAACTCTTGCTCTTGCAGCAAGAGCCATCATAGAGCAGCGTTTGTGTTTCCATGCATGCAGTCAAGATGCAAAGTGCAGGAGTTGCATAATGTCCAAACCAAGCTCTACCTTTCTCAGGAACATAAATCAGTTACTCATCTGTTTTGTAGATGTTAAGTCTGTTGTTTGCAACAAATATCCATCCAGGCAGTGCTTGCTTATATCACCCATTTTGGATAAAATGGTTTGTTAGACCTCACAGGAAGTTACTGTGACAATTTCCTTTGCAGTAAATAAGGGTAATGCTGTTCATCTGCTTTGTGGCACATGAACATTAACTATTCAGTCACATCAGTATTTAAAATGAAAGAATATATAATACTTATTTTTTATATATTTAGAATGCCAAATATTAAAGGGAGACTGGCTATTTTAATATCCAGAAAAGGCAAAAGTACCAGATTGGTTACCACAATTGATAAATTTATTGTATGGGAAAGCTCAGCCATGGAACTAGAAGTCTGCCAGAAAGGACAACAAAAGATCTCTTTGAGATTTTATTTGGTTTTAATTTTGTTTTCCGCCGTAAAATTCAAAATGCAGTAGACCTAAAAGTCTTTAAAATATGTGTCATTAAAATTTTTAAAAACATTCTTTTACTTTTTCTTGTTTCAATTAAATAATCTGATACTTCTCTGTTAGATGTTTTAAGGTGGGTTATAAGAACTTAAATGGGTTATAAGAGATGCACGCCAACAAAACTCATCCCCTTTATTGGAAAGACACTGGAAAGAAACAAAGATGAAACAGTTTTGTTGTCCTGTTCAAAAATTCTGGTTGCCCTTTGTGATTCACAATGGCTGCCATCTGTTTGGCCTTTTCCCATCAGTATTCTGCTATAACGATGAACTCTGCAGCATGTACAGAAATTGTTCTCAAGCCTTTGTTAACAGTCCTGATAATATATTTTTTAGGTTTCCTCTACGCTCAGAACAGTACCAAACGCAGCATTAAAGAGCGACTTATGAAGCTCTTGCCCTGCTCGGCTGCCAAAACGACATCTCCTGTTACTCAAAGCAAGTTTTATTTTTCATTTGATTTTTATTTTTTTTTTTAGGTTTGCATGCATCAAAAGTTATACTTTCATTAACTGCTCATTTGAGAGGCAAGATATCTGCTGAAGTAATCATATGCTCTATCATTGAACAATGAAGAGATTTTTGGGCTGGTAACAGATCTGTGCAGAGTAGGATGGCAAGATACTAGTGGCAGGGTCTGCCACACAGGGGCTGCTGGGCTGGCACGATCTGCAAGTGAGTTGAGAAGTGATTCAGTGGTTAAATTTAATACCTACTCTCCATGTGTTTGAAAAGTGGTAGCTTTTTGTGCATATTTATGCATGTCTCTGTATGCTTGCTATCCAATACACAGGGTAATACCAGCAGTACTGCTCTCAGAGGAAAGGCTTGGCCCTATAGGTTTTGAGTATATTACATCAAACTATTTAGGGACTTAAAGTTGGTTCTGAGAGAAAAATAATAATCAGATTGGAAAAAAAGTGTGTGAATATGGAGGTAAAGGAAAAGCACACTGACATTACCCTTAATGTCCTGATATGCTGTGAGGAAATAAAATCTCTCCAGGGTAGGTAACAGATAAAAATAGAGGGACAGAGGGAGTGAGAGATCTCAATACATATATACATATATATACTTTTAGAGAGATTAATTATAGTAGTAACACTAATGTCTTCCTATATAAATTGTCTGCTGTAGCTGATTTTAAAATACCTCTGTGGACCCAGTTCAGTCTAGATTAATTTGACTTAATTCTAGGCACTAATATGAGCACCTAAAAGTAGAAACTGAATGGTTCATGTGCTTCCTGTATACTCTTCTGATAAAGCATATCAATCAATCTAAGGTAAAAAAAGCCTTCAAGAGCAGTTCCCCATGTCTAGTGAATTCAGGACAACCCAAGGCAACTTGGCTATGATCACAGGTCCCTATTAAGTGCCAAGACTTGAGGGGTATGGATCTAGGGTTCCTTTTTGCTATCCTCCTTCACTGTCTTTCGTATGCTTCTCTATAGAGAAAACTGTGGTACTTGCTTTCCTTTCTAAGTATTTGAGATCTCAAAGATGAGAAGCTCTAATTTTCTGGATGCACAGTGATTTTTTTGTTTCATGATGGCTTCATGAAAGTAGGATAGCTTAAAAAGGTGAATTACTGTTATGGTATCTGATAGCTATTCTTTATGTAGAAGTTGCATTCAGCTATATTACCTGAATAAAATAGCTTTAGTCTATAAAAGGAATCATAGAATCACAGAATTGTTTCAGTTGGGAGAGAGACCTTTAAAATAATTTAGTTCAATCCCCCTGCACTAGAGCAGGTTGCTCCAAGTCCCATCCAGTCTGGTCTTGAGCACATCCAGTGATGGGGCATGGAATAAAGAAAGGAGATAAATCAGAATGAATAGAAGGTTTGTTCTAATTGTTTGAAGTTGATTGTAAAGCAATATATCCCTTATTCCTTGCACATTTCTATACAAGCTTCTCATCTGCATAGGTAACCAAAAATATTTAGAGTCAGTTTCAATAACCTTGAACATGTAAATCTTGTATTTTCTTGCTGAGAGTGTTTTATAAACCAGAAGAGAGGTTGCAATAAAACAAGTATTTCATATTTGAGAACCAAGAGGTAAAAAAAGGTGTATTCAACATTTTTCTCTGTACTCTCCTCAATAATGAAGTGCTATCTTAAGTAAAAATGTTATAAATGTTATGTTTTAATGTGAAAACATTAAATAAGATTATCATTGTAGAACACATTGTTATCCCATTTTGACATCATGTGCTATTTAATTTCTGGTAGCATGAAAGAAGCAACATTATAGTGTAGTAGGAATAAAACCAGCACTACATACAGTGAACAGTCACATGATATGAATTTCTTAGAAATTATCAGTGGAATATTTTTAAAACAAATAACTTGCTGAAATTTACATAGCCTGAATTTGCTCTTCTGCACTTAACTTCTATCAATATGTACAGAAAAAAGGTTATCTGAATAAGTAAAATCTTATTTCAGCATTCTTATTAAATATATTTCAGCTTTCCTATCGAACAAAACATTTAAAAGATCATTTTCTTATTTCTGTGCTTTAGTCTAGTAAGTCTAAACTTTAAACCATCATTCCTTAGATAAGTGCATGTGCTACAGATAGGACTAAACTCAAGAATGGTTTTGGAAGACAAAAGCATGTGTGCATGCAGTTATTAAATAGGTAGGGAGGCTGTAATGTGGATTTTGTGCAGGGAAATTCGTGTGCACAATTTTTAGAGATATGAACTGAGCCTAACTTTGGACATGCTTCTCCAGCTGCCATTATTTGAAGAGTATATCTGCTTTTTGCATTGCTTTTGCCATTTTGTTCTTTAATGAACAGTGAAAGTTTCAAAGCCTAGCTCACATAGCAAATACATTAAAAACTGTCTTTAATATTTAGCTATAACAAAGCTACTTGTTCATTAAATCAGTAAGAATGTTTTGTTTGATATATTAATGAGGGAATGTGGATTTGCTTCTGGTTTTCAGTTGGCATGTTATCTTCTATGAAAAACAAGAACTCTCAACTTTCTTAGGCTGAAGAAATTAAAGAACTGAAAAAAACTAATGCCATAGAAATCATTAATGTTTAGAAAGAGATACATTTTCACACATTTTCCCTGTATATTTTAAAGTATAGATTTTTTTTCCAGCCTGGATAACGGTAGATAGAAGTGTGAAGAAAAAAATTAAAAACCTGGAAGTGACTCATGAATGCTGTAGCATTTTAATCAGCATAGTTGGCATATTTTAAGGAAATTTATGGTGATCTTAATTTTTTTATTTTTTAAATCTATAAGACACTACAGAAGTTGAGTGTGAAGGGTGTTATACTGAACCTTTTCATTAACAGAAAGACATCATCACCCCATTGCAGTCTTCTACATTCTCACCAAACCATTTAAATGCAATTAAAATATTTATTGCTAACGATATATAAACATTGTACTCAGCATCACTTTGTCTGGCCTTTTTCTCTAGCCTCACATTTATTATGCATGATCATTTAGCTTCCAGAAAAGCTTGTAGATGTCTCTTTAGGTAGCCAGATGTTTTACAAATGGGTGCTTAGAGAACTCATATCCAGTTAAGTCCTTTTCTGTCTAAACAAAAGCCCATTTAAATCCCATATAGCTATTTGAATATAAAATACAAGTGAGCTTTCAACAATATTTATTCTCAGGTTGATTATTTTGCCAATTAAGTACCTAGTGTTTACTTGCAATTGACGAAAAAAAATTGGCTTTATATTTACAGCATTACATTTTTATAGAGACTATAGTGACTATATAAAAAACTATAAAAGATTAATCCCTTAAAACATAGTGGAAAGGCTTTAGAACCTGTGCAAAATAAACCCTGGATGTTCTTATGCGAAATTATTATGGGACTCAAGAACTTAGCTACACCTTCCTTTGATTAGGAAGACAATTTCTTAATTCTGAAACTATTTTGTTCCAATGTCATCTGTAAAGGCAGAATTTTCAGTACTTCCTCTTTGCACCTCAGGATGTCTTACAGAAGAGAGCTGAGACTTTCTTACAGTCTATCTTGTGAGTTCAGATACTGGCCCTTTAAAACTATTAAACACCGTAAGGTCAATGTAAAGTTAGTTGAGAGTTTTGTCCGTAGCATTTAGACTGGAAATTTCACAAAGATGGTAGTGGTTTGTGAGTTTTATGAGATAATCTATTAAAAAAATGAATCATAGAATCATATTATAGTTTGCCATAAGCCAATACACAATGGACATTCTGAGATAAGACTGGAGGTGGCACTGAAATCATCTGGATAACACTGCAATCATCTTCCTGAGCTGAGTGCTAGCAACAACATATCTTTGACTGGAGAAAGGACAAACCCCTAAATTTTATAAAGATTTATCCGAATAATTTATGTGATTATATCTCTTTAAAGGTTGCTCATTTTTTTGTTTATCTAAACTGTATCTTCTGATGCCAAATTTCTCCCAAACAGCTGAAAGTTATCACTGCACTGTAGCAGAACAAAAGTATGTGAAACTGTAGGCATAATATCGTTTTAATGGACTATTCTAATATTGTGCTCTTATAAATATTGAAGTAAATAAAACTTTATTTTAAGGATGCAGAGTACCAAATTTTGATGAAATTAAATATATATCTTCAACATCGTAGAAGTGACAATTAGGCATGTTCTCTCCTTACATTTCTATAGTTGGTATAACTTAAATCAGAATAAGTCAGTAATTTCATTATATTAGTCTGGAATACTATATAAGTTATGTTTAATGCTTACAGTACTTAAAAATGGATACACACATTCACATTTTTGATCAGATAAATTACCTACTCCCAATATATAAATACAGATTGTAAGTTTCTTTAGCTGTTTTATTGAACTTTCACATTTAAAACTCCACCTGGGAAAAATGCATTGCTATCTGTCATTGTTTTAGGGCTGCACTCAACTATAAGCCTTGAATATGTACATTGGCATTCTTGTTCACCTAAAGAAGAGGTCACTAAGATCATCATGTTACTTAGGCCACTCACTATCAGTAATGTTTGCCCTGAAGGATTAGTTATACCATACTCAAAGTAAGATATGCTGCTGGATGTGCAACATCAATCTCACACACTTTCCAAAGGCCAATTTCACAATAAAAAAAACACTAAAAATCCTAACCTGATACAGTGAATTCACATCCATTAACTAACCGAGGGAAAATTTGCAGTATTCTGGAGTCACTAAAGTTTTATAAAAAATTATTTCCTTTGGTCAAAGAGTTGTAAAAACAGAAAAGTCATGCTGATTGTGTCATGCATGCCCTTGCAGATTGTTGGCTTTCCAGTTTATTGTTATTTGTACTTATGAGATGATATCCAGACCACTGGACCATCATTGCTGTTCTCTATTCTTTGCAGCCACAGAAGCAGATAGATGCCCTTTCCCTGTGAGTTCAAAATGAACACGTCATTTGTCTTTCCTGCAAAGGTTAGGTATTTTTATCTCCTATATTTCTTTTTGAGCTTTCATTCTCTGTCTCTTGTATTCTGCAGACACTGTAGAAGATGAAATGGAAATGGCCACAGTACGACATAGACCTGAAGCTCTTGAACTGCTGGAAGCACAGAGTAAATTCACAAAGAAGGAACTTCAGATCTTATATAGAGGTTTCAAGAATGTAAGCACTTCCTTTTTGAATTTACCATCCATTTACAGGATAGGCCACTGCAATCTCAGCTCTGCAAGTGTGACTGGCAGTGCAGCTCATGGGGTTCAGTAGCTAAATACTGTATATCTGGTCAGGTGAAGAAACAATCTCTCTGTGACAACTGGGCTATTTAATGACCAGAAGACACACAAGAAATAAAAAGCATCCATAAGAGAATTATAACTTAGTATAATAAGACATTGTTCAAAGACTTATTGAAAGTTGCATTAAGGTTGTTTGTCCACAGGTGCAATAATGGGAGAGTCCTGAAGAATTTGGTCACTAAGAGGAAAGATTTTGATTTTTGTATTCACAGTAGCTGTCACAAAAAGTAATTGATGTCAATTGGACTAGAGGAATTTTTCATTTTGTGAACAGCAATAGATGACTTCTTAAGTTCTTACTAGTTCTACAAATCTATAAACTTTTTAGATCGCTTTACTGGCAGTAATTATTTGTGATTTTTTTTTTGCTGATCTGTGTGATCAAAAATATTGGTGGGTCCAATGTTTTTAGTCAGCAGGCATCCCACCTGAGTACATGGGTATAGTGTGACTCCTTTTCCAATGTCTATTAGCTGCCCTGTGGAGCTGGGCTTGTTGTTGGCATGTAAGGCATGCATGGTTATTACAGCAGAGAAATAAGACTCAAAAAGATTTTAGTAAGTAGCATTAAAATCTGTTTACTTAAAAAAAATTTTTAAATCGTTTATTCTACTTTTTTTTATGTGATTAACAATTATGTAGGATATTGCATGCACCTAACATTGGCTAGAAAATACTTGATATTAAAAAAATTAATAATAATAATTGCTTGAAAATCATCTGTGTTTAATGTTAATCTACGTACTCAGCTGTGAGTATTGCAACTGCACAGATGTTTTCTCCTGCTGAGCTGAAGGCAAAGGTGAATTTAATTGTGCTTATCACTTTGTAGTTTAGTTTCTCTCTCACCCTTCTTGTGTGAAAAGGGCTACCTTCTTGGCCTTGGCATTTACTACTCAAATGACGCTGCGTAACAAAGTATAATAATAATAAAAACACAGTGAAGCTCAACTACGGAATCAGAGAGGATATTTTCAATAGCTTATACAAGAAGTGTAAATCTTGCAGAATTCTTAGATGTCATGCATTTTGTAAAGAGAGCAAGCCATGCAAAGGGATGGGTTAGACATACATTCTTATCGAAAGCTTACAATGCGGGTAAGGCAGACTCCCTTAATGTGTCATGTCTATATATCATCCTCAGTTCCAGAAGGTATATAATGTTGGCATGTTAGTGATTAACAGTGATTGCTCTTAAAAGCTTTTCATTTCCTCGGGGTACCAGAGAACATTCCCCTGTTAATGACAGTATTCCCTAGGCATTGCAAATCATGATCAAATGTCCCTCATTCCCTAAGGCAAAAAGCTACAAAGTATAGTGGATAAAATAAGCCTTGTGTCTGTTTCTCTAAGAATAATTATTTTTAGAGTCTCAGAATTGAAAAACTGTGATAATTCTCTGCATAAAATGAGGTATGGAGAAAGAGAATAGGTTGTAAGGAAGTATTTTAATCGATACCCATTTTAGCATTTTTTGAAAAGAGGAATTCCAGCTCTTCATATGCTTCTGTGTTCTAAGAGTGTGCAAGTTCTACTTATAGCAAAGGAGTGTCAATGGTAAGACATGGTAATACATCTTTATTCACGTGTTCCATTTCCTTATCAGTACATGATAATTCAAGACATGCATGTATGACATATCTTTGACTATTTAGAGTTAATGAGCATGATCTTCAGGCATTTTGTGTGTAATATCATTGCAAAATTATCAGTTACTTTCTAAAATGCTGTAAAGCATGCCCAGGGCTAGTGATTGTTATGAAAGTAAATCAGTTTAATGTAGTATTCTTTAGCCCAAGCATTAGACTTCAGAAATGAAGGATTTCAAACTTTTGGTTGAGTTGGAGTTTATTTTGTGTCTCATATTTATCAGTTACTACTGCAAAATTTGGTGCTAGATCAGAGTTCTCCAATCACTTCAGAGAACTGATAGAACAGATCCATCTCAGCTCTATGATCAGCTTACCTATGCTGCACCTTTCCTATCACATATCTACATTTTATCAAATACAATTTGAGTGGCTTTGGTGCATACTGATCCACAACATGGTCTGCACTTAGACTGTCTCCCCCTTACAGTGGTTGATCATCCACTTCTGCCTGCCACATCCCACCTCCCTCCTCGATCCCCTTCTTTCTGATCCAGATTAATGCTATCCTATCGATATCTCCACCCCTGTGTGCTTCATGTGTCTGCTTCATGTAGCAATATATGCTGGGGGTCAACCAGCTGGAAAGCCATCCTGCTTTGTTGGGCATGAGTCAGCAAATGTGTCTGTGCAGCAAAGGCAGCAAATGGCACCATGTCCTACTTACAGCAAAGTGTTGCCAGGAGGTCAGGGGAGCACTGGGAGGCCACACCAGCCCTCCACTCAGCACTGGTGAGGCCACATCTGAAGTGTTGTGGCCTGTTCTTGGCTCCTCAGTAGAAGACACTGGAGACAGTCCAGCAAAGGGTCACAAACGTGTCCAAGGGACTGGAGCACCTCTCCTATGACGAAAGGCTGGGAGAGCTGGGATTGATCAGTTTGGAGAAGAGAAGGCTCAGCAGGGATCTTACCAGCATATATTAATACCTGAAGGGTGGGTGTAAAGAAGATGGAACCAGGTTCTTTTCAGTGATGCTCAGTGCCAGGACCAGTGGGAATGGGCACAGTCCGAAACACAGGTGGTTCCTTAACATCCGAAAACACTGTGATGGTGACTGAGCACCAGCACAGGTTGACCACTGGGGTTGTGTCATCTTCCTGCTTGAAGATATCCAAAAGTTGTCTGGACATGGACCTGGGAAACCTGCTCCAGGTGGGCCTGCATAAGCAGGAGTGTGGAACCATAAATCTCTAGAAGTCTCTTCCAGCCCCAGCCATTCTGTGAGTCTGTGATATTCTGTTTAATCATTCCATTAAGAAGAAAACTCCACTGAAAAGATTTAGTGAAACACCAAGACACACATCTTTAATGTGACACCATCAAAACTTGTGCAGATCCTACCCCTATGCTTTATGCTTTTCATTTGATATTTGCTTTTCTTACTAGCTCTTCAATAGTTTAACTATATAAAGAAAGATAAATTAAGGCATGAATTGAAGTTACTGTAGTTCTGCTGATGTAATTGTCCTGTTGGACCAAATTTACAGTGTCCTACAACACGGTAGTACTAACTGAAAAGTTTTTGGTTACATAATCTCACTCCAACCTGCTTATTTCTCTGAATCCTGTTGAGTTCTAGGATGGCTGTTCTGAGATAGGGTTGAACAGAACTTTTCACAGTTTACCTCCAGTTATTTATTATTTATGACTTCAAATTGCTCAAATATATTATGACTGACTTCAGATGAAAAAGCAACAAATACTCTGTATTTCTGTAGTGTTGGTGATTACAAAGTTTGATTTCTCATGTGTTTTTTACTTATACAAAAATAAAATGGTAAATCTTTAAAGGTATTTCCATCAGTTTGATTTTCCAGTGTAGGCAACTTACAAGCAAAATCCAGGCTGAAGGAGCACAGGGTCTCAGAGAGCATCTCTGTGTAAATGTTAATGCCTGAAAGCTTTAGAAAGTCTCAGATCACACTGTAGGATAGCTGATGCTCTGAGGAAGCAAGAGGTAGAGTATAACTGCAGGGAATGCCCAAAGACAACTGAAATGCCTATTGGGACAATGGCTGTTTTGGTAGAACTCAAGGTCAGCATTTAAGATAAAAGGGGAGATACACTAAGGAAATTTAAGGAGTTTGGAAAAGCACCTTCGGATGACCCAGAAAATATTATAAAGAAAATTATCAAGGGAGAACTTATGTCTGTATTAGGTAATTTAGCCATTTTAAAGCTTCTATACTGTCCTTGAAAAATGAGCATAACAGAAGTCCTAAGCCCTGCTCAGACTCGAAAGGTTGTCCCCAGCACTCTGGTTTTAGAATGCTCCTGTGCTCTTGTTGATGAATTGTTGCTCAGCTGCCATCACAGTGGGACCTCTCTCCATTTTGTATTTGGCTTCCTGTCATCCCCTTTCTTGTAAATTGAAATTGTGATTGCTGCAGTCATTAACCTTTCAAACCAATGGCTCTGTGGCAGGCCTAGTACAAGTGGTACTTCACAATAAATTGTACAGACTATCAAGCATGCACTCAACATGTGGTCTTTCTTTCTCTTTTGTCCATTGATAGATCTCTCACAGTTTTACAAACATGCTGAGCTATAGCACATTTCCATTTTAAAAATACTTAGATAATGTTTTGCTGCACAAAAGATGCTCCTGTGCTAAACTTAGATGTTAATAATCTTTTAATTTTCGTTGATTATTCTCATAAAAATTTTCGTAGAACTCTGTATTGGGAAACTACTAGACTTTGCAAGAAAACTGATTTTTCAGGAACATTTATCTTACCCGGCTGTATATCAGAGAAAATGTAAATTAAAGTCATGCATGTATAAAAACATCCTTGGAAACATACTGTAGCTTTAAATACGTTTTTCCATACTTGTGACATTTATTGGGAAAACAACATTTTTAAGATAACTTTCTTCCCTTTTGCAAATGAGGCAAACAATAATAAGAAAATGTTACAGCTCCAAGATTGATTCGCTCATCACACTACCCATCATGTGCATAACTCAAAATATGCTAATTTATTCAAAGATTTTCCATTTCAGTTATGGTTTGATGGAAGCATTGTATAGCTGTATGTTGTATTTGTAAGTCTCACAGAGAGTTTAATGAAAGCTAGTTTTAAAAGTGATAAAGCTCATTTATTGAGAGGTGATAAAGCTCATTGTTGATTGTCTAAAGCATTTAAGTTTTGTATGATAAAATACAACTCTCATTGTCCTTTTATGGAAAATTCTTTGCCTTCTGTTTAATCTTCTGTTGGTCGCTTACAGAAAAAAAATTAGTGAGGGGAAAGTGCCTGTTCTATCTAATTCACCAAATTTCTAATCTAATGAGTAGGAAATAAAAACATATGGTTAATGTCATGTGAATTTATCCATTTAAGGTAGATTTACATGACCAGTTGTAAGAGTATTCTTAGGATATTTTTGATAAATTGAATTAGATGACCTCCAATGGTCTCTTCAAGTGAACAGTTTCATCATCTTGTGATCTGAACTGCCCACATTCAGATTAGATAAGTAATTTAATGTACTGGATTATCTGATAATCTGAAACTAATTATTGTTTCTGTACTGTGCACAACAACCCAATCCCCTCAAACCTCAATACACTTACAATGTAAATTTTCACATTCTTAGCTGTAAAAGGTCTCCATAAATAAATAAATAAATAAATAAATAAATAAATAAATAAATACCATCAAAATTTGAGTTGATGTTTGATATGGCCATATATCTAGGTGCTCTGACAGTACAAGAGTTTGGGACACAGAATCTTATGTCATCATTAACATTACAAGGCAGTCAGATTCAAAGTTTTGATGCTTATCTTCAAACATCAGTTCTAAACCTCATATGATAGGTGCTCATGTTAAAAGTTCTCTGAAATTATCTGTGCTAGACCCAGTGGGATGATGTAGGAAACTGAAGTATAGCACCAGCTCTCATTGCAGTGTGTTAATGCAGAGGCAGCACCTATGAACTGCAGTTAAAGAAACCTTTAAGATGGCAAGGATGCCACTTATGCTGGCTAATATAAAACACCAGGTACAAATATTTATCTGAATTTATATCCCTCTCCAAAGCCTATGGGTCGAAATATTAGCCACCTTCATAAGCTACAGTGATCTGCTGAGAATAGGTACCTGAAAGAACAAGATAACTTTATCCACATTTGGTGTAACAGCCTGGGTAGTTAGAATATTTTCCCATGTAATAAGAATTTTAAAAAGAAAAAATATAAATTTTATAAAAGTAATTTGGATTTAAAAGAGCAAAATCGATTTGGCTCACTGAATAAAAATAATTTTCACTGTATAAATCATTTTTCTACTCCTGCATGAAGGTTGGGTGTATACTGTATATGCACTAATTGCTGCAAAACCTGAAACATCTCCATGTAATTTTGCTGGCACTGAAGTTTAAGTTTTCAGAATGGTTTAACTTTTCTTATATATTCGTATACATGATATTCTAGAAATGCTGAATACATTTGGTTTTTTCACTGCAATTGGAAATTACTTGCTAAGAAAGAAGGTGAGAGAAACATATCTCAGTGTCCTACGCATGTATGGCTTTTACCTTTTATCTCTATTTGCACAGCCTCTGATCTATGGCTAGTAGAGATGCACAATTCTCTTTCACTTCTGTCTTTCAAATGTCTTTTCTAAGATAATCAATGTCCTGATAAGTAATTATTTAGTATAAATTGGAAACTTGTACTGATAAGGGACATAGGCATTTGACACTAAAAGAAATTAAAAAGTGGGTGTTGCAAAGAGTTTGAATACCTCTGATGATCCAAAACAGAGATTTTGAAACTCTATTCCATTTTCCTTGCTTCCTTACTTAACCTTTTCCACCTGTTCTAAAGCATGACAAGGGGCAGTGACAATATAATCCTCTTAGTTTATATCTCTGGAACATTGTATATTATGAAACAGAAGCTTTGGATGCTTTCACGCTATGAGAAATAACACTTTAGCTTGAATCAGCTTTCTCTGAATTGTCAGTGTCCCCCACCTCAGAGTCAATAGAATGTCTTCAGTTTGTTGTGATCCCATTCAATTCTGCACTGAATCTGGACGTTTGTATTGCAATGAATAAATGCATATTCAAGAACTATACAGACCAGAAAAGTGAGGAAAAACCCCAAACTGAGCATGAGTGATAATGGTACAAATGCAAGAGCATTTTGCCCCTCACATCAGTCCTCCAAAGCTTATTCTTGCAGGTAAAGTATCTCAGAGTTTAAATATGCTTTTCATCCTCCCCTGTGGAGTCCTAGTACAGCAAAAAAGATTTTTCATTTGACCAGCAGTAAATGCAGTTGCTTTTCCCTCAAGATTTGATGACTGTCTGTAGAAGTCCTAGAGTTACACAGCATGCAATCTTAGCAAGAGCAGGATCTTTCCAGATGCAGAATTTCTATTCAAACAAAAGAGAGCCTAGGAGAAAAATATAGATCAGTTAAAGGTTCTCACCTGGTTCTCTTGGCTAATGTGAATCAGCCCTAAAACCATTTGGCTAATACCCCTCTGTGACTCTGAATAATAAACAGAGATGGGTTGCTCCATTGGGCTACAGTGCATGAGACATTCCCATTGTGCTGAAAGCTTTTGCAGACACGCTGACCCTCCTGCACAAACAGTGTTTGAACAGCAGTGTTTTGGACACAAAGAGGATGTATGTGCAAAGAAGCATGAGCAACTTGTGTTTTCAGGTGACACCTGAACAGGTTGTGCCTCATGAATATAAGCCTAATAACTTGGAGCATAGAGATGCCAATAAAATGGAGAAAAAATAAAGAAAGTTCTGAATTCTACTAGAAAAATCAGATATTCGTAATTCAAACTGAAGATTAACATCTTACCATGTTAGAAAACTCCTGTGACTTGCCTATCTTAATAAACTAAATAGGCAACAGCATAATGAAACTCAAGCAAGTAAGCCTAGAAGCTGGATACCATGTCTGCTGTCAATAGAGATTTCTGTATATCATCTTTTTCTCTAGAGAGAGAATTTCAGAAAACATGTATAATGCACATAGCTCAAATTTCCCTTTTTTAAAGTTGAGTTCTTGTTTACCAGTTGTGCTTCAGATAAATTGTTTTCTCTACTTTAGATGACTGAAGAAAAACTTTAAAATAACCAGCTCTTGCTAAGGCAGGATTTTGTTATTATTTTAGGAAAGCTCTTGCATTTATTTACTCGGGATTTAGAGGGAACTTTTCCATATTTCAGGCAAATCTATGTGAAAATATTTTAACAAACTGAGCAATAAATTATCCTTACATTCATTATATATTTTCTTCAGGAGTTAGTGAAGAAACTTGTAACTTTTCAAAAACAAGAGTAAAAATAATTTGGAAGTAGTTTGACAGACCAAGTTGTTAGTCATCACAAATTTACAGACTTTAATGTGTTCAGTGGAGATATTTGTTTCAATTAGTCTCACAGTTGATGGCAGAGATTGAAGTCTTCTTTCTGAAAGTTAATAATGAGCTCAGTCTCTATACTTCTATTCATCTCACGACTTGTTCACTTGGGGAAAAATGTCATCTAGCATACCAAGGACTGTCTTCATAGTAACGTCTGCTTGCTTATGAATTATCTCTGAAAAAAGTAGATGCCAAGTTGCTAATTAAGCAGCATATAAAAAGAATGTGATTTTAAGAATCCAGTATTAATAGTAGTGCAGAGCACCAAATACCACAAAAGTTCTTCTTTGTGGAAAAAAAAAATCAATATTAGATTTAGAGTTGTATTATTGTGTGTGCTTGTCAGTCCCTCCTATTTGAAACTGGCAGCACCCTGACCTGTGCTCTGGTGTGTGCTCTGTGGGCTCACGTGGGCTATCACGTACAGACCTTCTGCTCTACCAGCCGGATGCTCAGCTAACTCATCTGCTGGTAGAGCTGTTTTCTACCACATGAGCTTTTAGGTACATCAGTATGGAATATAAATGTTTATGTACTAGAATATGAGCAGCCAAGTATCTTCTTTGGCTACACCTTACTGCAGTTACTTTTTTTGCAGCATCTGGATTAAGCATTGCAGAGCCTGTTACTTGAGTTTGGGGCAGGTTTTGGATTTTGTTTTCTGGGTGATCACTAACATTAGAGAGGTAAAATTTGGTGCAATGCAGCACTGATGATGCATTTTAAAAATTTAGTGAGTACACACCTCTTCTTTCTCCCATCTGTCCTCTTTTCTTTATGAGGTGAGATGAATACTAACTGTAACTGCTATAAACATTGTACTTTATAACACAGAGCTTAACATTAAATCATTCAGTGAGACAATTTATCAGCTAAGAAAACAGTGTTAAAAAATCCCTGTACTTGGCTTTCTTGCTACCAGTTTCTTTTAAAGAATTTTTGTATAAAATATTGTAATTCCCTATTAAACCTTTTACTAAGTTGTCTTCCTGTTACACTGCAATTCAGAAACAGCAAATGGGCATACATATTTTCAGGTGGATATCCTAAGCCTGCAAAATGAGAAGAGGGGGAATAAATATATCTTCTAGTGAAACTTACTGATGGTGCAGTTCAACCATTTGGGTCCTATGGACTTTATGGGATAAAATCTTATTTGTGCTGGAGTCAGGGATCTGTCATGGATCCTATGAATTTCCAAATGATTTTGGATCTTTTTGTTTTTTCTACTTGAAATTCCTGTTCAATGTGAACAAAATCAGCAATGTGTTGGTTTTGACAGAAATAAAGGAAACAGTCAAAAGTCCTTTTTTTATTTCAACAAAATTAATTTATGTTTACAAATGTCTTTAGATCTACATCTGTGCTAAAAATAAACACTGGTAAATCTTCAAATAAAACTGCAAGTCACAAGTGACAAAGCCTCAAGGTCAAGTGTCATGGAAGTTTATTACAAGTCTTGGGTCAACCTGCATTTACCTTTGAATTAAAGTATCTGACAGAGACCACATCCCTTAGATCAACTGGACATTTGTGCAGTTGCACTTCACTCCAATTATGTGAATGATTCTCGTATTATCTTTCAAGTAATGGAATTTATTCAACTCAATGAATTCTGTTGTGAAATATTCTTAAAGGATCTTAGATACGGTGAGTGTCACAGAAGAAATAGGAGCCAATAACTCAGAAGACAGCATCATGAATCAGTAAACACAGCATGAAACTAGAAGTCTAAAGACTCTAGCCTTTTGGCACTCTGGCTGGCTTATTAACTGCCACACACTTTTGAAAGCCTTAACTATCACACTAAAAAGCCTTCTGGGTTGCACAAGAGCATTATATCAGTGCTTCGCAGGCTACATGGGCTCCACATTGACAACTGCCTAATTTAATGTCTCTTGTCTGACAGCCCAAACCTTTCAGAGTGTCCCTGGCTATCTGAGAGATTGCTTCTCAGCTGTTGATCAAAGCCTCCTCAAACATGCCTTGGGAACAAAATGGGGAGCACCAATGGGGGGGCTGGTGGCTGTGGGAAACTGAAATTTCCCAGGAGCTGGACACAGCGAAGTTCAACCTTACAGGAGAGAAAAATGAACACTGAATTCCTCAGCATTAAGAGTGAAATGTGTGTTCTGTGGGCAGTGTGTTTGAATGAGATGCTTTACCTCTCCGTGACCAAGCTCCATATCTGTCAAGTAGAAACTCATGCCTGAAAAAACACTGATCTAGGAAGCACTCTACGTGGTATTTCTAACAATTATTTTCTTGCTCCATTTATGCATCTCTGACATGGTAACCAGCCTCACTGTGGCCTCACAAAAAAGAAGTGCCAAGAAGAATTTTTACAAGTAAACCCATAGTGACTCGAAATATCTGAAATGCTATCTACCAGCAAGTAAGGTATCAGAACAATAGACACATGATTATGAATATGATTATGATTATGATTATGATTGTGCTTGTGATTTAAAATGTCAACACTAAGCACTGAATCCAGATGTAAAGGCTACCAAATTAATAGGTAGGAAATCCAAGTTCAATATGAAACGGCCATATTGTTCTGGTAAATAAAACAGCACATCTTACTTTCTTCTTTTACCTTTTTCATAAGTTTTTAGGGTATAAGCCTTTTGTCACTGTTTCTCCATGTCCTGAATAATGAGTCCCTAGTACAAATCTCAGTTCTATTAGCAATTTTTTAAAACAGGCAATGTTGCTATATTTCTGCAGAGAAAGATGAGAAAGAAGATTGGCACAAAACAACACAGAACTTTAGTATGAAGCAGAAGTAAAATTAGATTCAACAACAAAGACTAATGGAAAATTTGTTATTAACTACTTCTGTAGATTCACCAGTTCTGGGTACTTATAACATATAGTTCCTGAATTTATATTGTTATTCTTCTAGGCTAAGAATGCTGTCTCAAAGTCTTTGCAAATGCAAAACTTCATTGATTTTAATGGAACATGCCCAAATGTCACAAAGATTTTTTTGATCACCTTTCTTTGCGTGTTTTTCACTATAAGGAACTGGCTTCTGTATGGCTTCTATGTGGCTTCTCAGGAATTCCACAGCTCTAAATAGAAACATGGCAATTACAGAGCTTTTTTGTCACCTGATTTGTCCTCCACATTAACTGTCTCTGATGAAAAAACCTGCACATTCCTTCAGTCTGTCAGACAACTGCAGTTTAGTGGTAATTGGCTCTAAAATATTCCAGTCCATTGCCAGAATAAGATATTCCCATGAGGCAGTAGCAAAATATATTCTAATTATTAAATTTTTTACCAGTAGATAAGCAAGTACCTGACCCAATTGCCCTGTACTGGAAAATATGTTCCTTGCTGTGTTTTCTTATGAATAGTTTCTTCTTTCCATGACAGAGTATGCATCCCAATCAAGGTGTTCCTGTCATTCAACTGGGAGCATGCATCTTCAGAGATCTCATTTGTTCAACAAAGGACCTGAAACTGGAGGTTTCAGGTTTTGCTCTGCAAAAGAGATGCCTTTCTCCACTTGATCTTTGCCTTCTACATTTAGAATTACTGCAAGCATCATCTTTTGGGAAATCTCAAGGCACTCTAAGAAGTTTTCTTCTTCATTGCCCAATCAAGACCTAATTAGGATCCTAAAATTGAAGCCCATCCCTTTTCTATTACTGTAACTGTTGCAAGACTAAACAGTCCATATGGCCCTCACTGTATTAACAGGGAAAAAGCATCTCCTCCCACAGACCACATCTCTCTCTCACTCACAGCAGTTTCAGACACATCATTGCCTCTGATTGCTTTTGATTTTCCCCTCTGTACTTGGTGAATCAGGTCCTATTTATGCTAATGTCAGGTTCAGTTTTATAAATATTTATGTAGGTAAGCTCATTTGTTCTTATGTTTGCACTGCTGGGGCCCTGGGAGAAAGTGTTGTTAGTAATGGAAAAAGAGAAAACCTTTGTTAAAGGGTAAATGTATTACTATATAAAATATAAATAACGAGCACAGTGTTTGATTTTCAGTTTCTAAACGGATCCCCATTGAATTTTATGTTCTTTGCCATTTCTGCAAGTTGATAGGAGGCTGAAAGTCCTTGGTCTTTTCATCATAAATAGCACTAATCAAATATTGATCTGTCTGCCTTTACCATCGTACCTCTTCAAAAGAAACAAAGAACAACGACTCTGAAAAATACTGAAATAAAATGAGTTAGGACACAATTTAAGCCTGTCTTTTACACAGACATGTGCCCCAGGAATGCAAAACTCACAGTGTTCTTACTTGATGATTAAAATTAAAATTCGGTTTGGTGTCAGTACTTAGTATCAACTTCAGGTTAACTGACTAACACAAAAAAATATCATATCAGCATTTGAGACAGAATATAGAATATTTTTTTCACCCATGACATGTTGAGGTTGCTTCAAAAATACCTTGTGCTAAATTCAGACTTTCTCATTTTCAGATATGGCTATAAAATGATGGCACAAGTCCACTAACCTTTAGCAGAAAGTCGCTAGTACAGTTTCCTCCTCAGTGAATCTTCCAGTCTTTAAGGATACAAGGAGCTTCTAGGTTAAACAAAAGCACCAGCTCCCTTGTGTAAGAAAACCAAAATAAATGCCTCCATGATTTTAAAGTAGGGAATTGACCTACACTCAAATATCACTTTTAGGGACTGGTGATGTTCTCCATTCCGCTCAGGTGAATCACTTAAGTGGGTCGAAGGAAGTACACTTGAGGGACCAACTCTTGCTAATATGGAGCTATTCCTCCTCTCATCTATGATTTCAGTTGATTTGAAGGCGATTTGATCAAAAGCACTCGCATGGGAATGTGTGAAAGGCAAGTCACAGAAGCAGTGCTCACCTAAATACAACTTCTTCCAAGAGGGTGAGCATCTTGTCTTTGCCGAAGTGTTTACAGCAAGCTGCACCCCTCCGTATCTGAAGCATAGGTTCTGCTACATTTAGGTTAATTATAACTCCTGCCTATTTGTTGAGTCAGGATTGTAAAATGCCCTCCTGCAGTGACAAGTAAGGGCAGATGCAGTAAGCACCATTCAGATGCCATAAAGTTTGGTGAGTCAAGCTTTTCGGTGAGCTTTTAAGTTCAAATTTTTACTCATGTTGTTTACTGTTGTTTTACTGCCAATGCTAATAATAAAAAACTAAAAATTACACTAGTTAGTGGGCATTGCTAAATAAAGAATGGCGCTGATTAAAAGCATTGCTGGCACCTTGCCCGCTGCCTTGTGGAAGCAGCAAAAGTGTTGATTGTTATTTACTGTGTGAAGCCACACATGCTGGATGTGAGCCAGTTCCTTAATTTCTGCTTGTTTTCCTCTGAAACTGCCATAGCAAGTAGGGAGTGGGAAAAGGCTGTTGTTCATTAGAGTATCTTGCAGTGGGACATTAAAAATCTGGTACATCTTTGCTATGCCGTTGGGAATCATTATTGTAACTCTTCTACAGGTGGCTAAGTAGAAGCAAGAAACTCTGTGTTTTACCTCATAAGACAAGGCTTGAAAGGAGTTTTTGCATGCATTTCACCAATGGATGTCAATGGAGATTGATGCTGCCAAATCCACCAACTGCTGCAACGTTCCTAGAAATGTAGACTGTTGCCATTGAGTATAAAATGAGTTTACAGCTTCTGTGACAGAGGTGAAAATGCAACAACCTGAGGTGTTCCCCATGTGGGTCTTTAGCTGAAGTAATTCTACTGTATTTTAGGTCAGAGAGGAAAGATAGAAAGGAAAGTTCTCCTTTTAGGCCCAGTAATTAGTGCACTCCACTTGGGCCTGCTTGCTTTCTTTTGTCTTCAAAAACAGCTTAAGCTTTACACTTGTAATCAAATAGACAAATTCATAGGAAGACCTAAGAGTAGGGACAAAAGACTATCTGAGGTAACCATGCCTAACCATTTCAGAAAAAGCACCTTCCTTTTGGATTACTCTGTATGTCTTTCATCCCATACAGCTTCTATAAAGACTAGAGAAAATACTCCATTACTACTAGTTCTCAAGGCTTATGAGTATATTCAAGTATGCAAGACTAGAGTATGCTCTTTTATGTTTTGATCTATATGGATTGATTCTGCAATGATTGAAAACAATAGCAAGTTGTTTTAGGAAGAATTTTTGGCCCTCTTGAAGTAATCAAATAAATCTGATCCAAGATATAATTTGGTTAACATATTTAATCATTCATCATTGTTCTGTTACTGCATCTTTCTATATGATTGCACAGAAATAATTTTTAAAAATGCAAACCAAGTATTCTTTTCAAAAAAAAAGGTGCTGTGAAAGTGTTTTTTAATAGCACACTCCTGAGAAAACTAAAATGAGAAACCAAATAAGAAAAAAAGAGCAAAACAAGAATTAATTTAATTTCAATACACAGGAGGTTAAATTAATAACTATCCCTTTCCTCGTAACACAAAAAATAGAAGTGACAATTGAAATTAAAAACACCAGTGGTTTTCAATATAATTGGATTGAACATACTTTATTTATTAGAGAAAATCCTTCAAGGCAGAAATAGGTCATTATAAACATATTCATATGTATAACATATATTGTTGTACATACTGGGAACAATATTCCACAGATGAAAGCATATTAATGCTGGCCTTAAGATTAAATTTTTCATTAAAGTAGTTTCAAGTAGTGTAATAAATAAAAATTAACCTCCCCTACACCATCTTGTATTTTGAGCTTTTACAATTTCCACTCTGAGGATCTTCATGCGTCTTACACATATTATTATATTGGGACTCTCAACTCTCCTAAAAAGTAGAAAATGCTTCAGTAATGTGCTAATTAATCTTCATTTTACTCCAGGAAGATTTTTCAGAACAAAAACTATATAAAATTATTTCAGCTATAATTGTATTTTAAGTACACTTTGTCCTATACTTTGCACGTGTTCTCTTTTAAATAGCCATAGCATAATTTTGAGCATTAAATATGCTTATACAGGGGAAAAAAAAAACCTGATTTAGTTCATTTCTTGTATCTCTGGTATACACAGATCCACATTAGTTTGAAAGTTCTTTGTACCCAGTACAGTATTAATAAATCATTAATTAAAATAAAAACAGAATATAATTTTAAAATGTTAGGAAAGTTAGCAAAATATTTCAATTACTTAAAGGAATATAAATTGATTAGAGTAAAAAGATCATGTTTCTGAGTTGTGTGAGGAATTATCTTCTCTCTCTGAGAAAATTAACTGATTTTCTATTAATGGATAGGAGGCATGAAGAAAGCAGCTCTATTTATTGGCTAGAGTAGCTGGTAACCTTGTTAGTAAAAAGTTGTAAAACTAGATGGGGCTCCCCTGTCTAGCAGAAGTAAAGAAACTACACTTAACTATATTGAGTGTGTTTTATGTCTTCAATCTGAGATGTTAAACCTTTATGAGGCCTTTTGATTTCATCTGCAAAAATTGCCCATGGAACATTTTCCTTTTAGCCTGTTCTGTTGCCACTACTGTTGACTGGGCACCCAATGTTCAAAATTTTCTTTTACCTATCTCTTCCATGGCAGCCCTGCTCTTCCTCCTGTCTCTGCATATTTCTTCATAATGAACAGCAGCTCGTTTTTCAGAAAAAAGGCAAGTAAGGGCTGGACTTGTTCTGTTATATCTGAGGCCTGGGCAGACCCCAAAATGATATGTGTAAAGATAGAATAAAACCAATTGTCATCCTCTATGAGCAGCTTGAGGCAGTGTCCTGCCAGTCATCCTCCCAGTCCTTTGACAAACTGACTTTTATAGAAGGCAAAAAGCAAAGCTCAAGGAGAACACAGGGTTGGGTGAATAATATAATTGCCTGATCAAAAGAGCCAAAGTAGGTATCTCTTCTGTAGTCATTGCAATTATCTCACACATGCAATGGTTTCCTAAAAACTTCCTCAAAGCTCCCATTTGATGTGCTGAGGTGTTGAATGATAAATCTATACAAAGGACATGAAATGTTTCTCTCATTCATCTAGTTTCAAAAAGAGGTGGTAAAATGCAGGAGCCCAAACACTGACAGTGCAGCAGTCCAGAAGGCACCAGTTCAAAGAAGCTGATCAGAGAAATTACTTTCTAGAATAGATTACAAAGACATGGCTTTTTTCTTTTAATTCATAGAAGAAGCAACCCCTTGAAATTTTAGGAATACCTAATGAACAATACTTCACTTATAGTTAAACCTCTCTTGAGGTTTAACTATAAGCAACTAATTTATTGCTCTCATGGGGATATCTATGGCAGGAAAATAGCTGCTCTCTTCTCCCCACATCATCATCTGTTATTTCTTCTCCTAGAACTATTTATAGCAAAGGAAATGAAAAACAGAAAAGAAGCACAAATAGGTTTGTCTGTGATTTTTTTGAAATCTGTGTTAATGAGTAAAGAAAAAGACCTTTTGAACTGTCTGACTATTCCCAGGTTTTTTTTCCAATCTTAATTTCTAGTGTTTTTTTCAGCCACATTTCAAGTATTTCAAGAGAGAGGTTGTCTCTGAATTAGTTTTTTGAGGCTGCTTCACAGGCTAGTGGATGGCATCTCTTTTAAGCATATCTTTTGAGATATTTTTCAGAATACACTTGCTTTTTCTTTAATGACTTCAAAACCTTCTTTCCCCCAGAAACCTCATTCTGTTTGTATCATCTACTTTGAAGTCCTGCTAGAGTAATTTCACTTTTATCAGCTGCTGCAGGATTTTTACCCCGCTCTTGGAGTTTCTTCTGTGTTGGCCAGTAATGTGATCAGAACTCCAGCAATGCCCCTTTTTATAAAGATAATTTCTGATGTGTGTTCTGCATTTTTACTGAAAAAAAACCCCCAGTATCAAAAGTGAGCCCTATATTCTAAGAGTACTTTCAGGATAGAAAGTTAATCACATAGCACTTACTTCAAAATAAATAGGCAATTAAGTCTATTCCTGATGAATATACCAAGGACAAGTATATTTATATTTACTACAGAAAAATGAGTTACAACATTACAAATTTATTTGGTTTTTAATTTACAATAAATTAAAAACATTTATTCTCAGCATGCAGCTCTAAGGTTGGTTGAAATTTCAGCTTAGCCCTGTTGGTATTCAATAAATACATTTTTAATGCTAAAAGTATTCCAAAGTAACATACAATACTAATAATAATTAATAATTAATGTATTGAATTATATATAATCAATGTATTGAATTATATATATTATTATTGAATGTATTGAAATAAAATAAATGAAATAATTACATTTCTTAGGGGAAAACATCAGGTCATATTCAACAACATGAGAGAGGAGAGGGTGCTGCCATGCTCCCAGACCCATTCAGCAGAGGCTGAAGATATGTTCCTGGTAGGCACATGCACATAAAGCATATATATACATCACATACATACTTATACAGATGGCCAGCCACACAGGTCACAGACAGACACACAGAGTAGTCACATAAACACAGACAGCACCAACAGCGTCATCCTGTTCTCCTCTGTGGCTGAGCAGGATGAAGGTCCATTGATGTAAATACATCTATATAAGGGACCTGGGAGTCCTGTTCAATGGCAAGTTGAATGTGAGTCAGCAGTGCCCTGGCAGCCAGGAGGGCCAACCCTGTCCTGGGGGGCATCAGGCAAAGCATCACCAGCCGGTCAAGGGAGGGGATTGTCCTGCTCTGCTCTGCACTGGTGTGGCCTCACCTTGAATATTGTGTGCAGTGTTGGGTGCCACAATATAAGAAAGACATTAAGCTATTAGAGAGTATCCAAAGGAGGGCAACGAAGATGATGAAGGGCCTTGAGGGGAAGCCGTATGAGGAGCAGCTGAGGTCACTTGGTCTTCCCTCAGCCTCAGTCTGAGGGGAGACCTCATTGCAGTTACAACTTCCTTGTGAGGGGAAGAGGAGGGGCAGGTGGTGACCAGTGACAGAACCCAAGGGAATGACCTGAAGTTGTGTCAGGGAAGGTTTTAGGTTGGATATTAGAAAAAGGTTCTTCACTCAGAGGGTGGTTGGGCACTGAACAGTCTCCCCAGAGAAGTGTTCACAGCACCAAGGCTGACAGAGTACAAGAAATATTTGTATGATACTCTCAGGCATATGGTGTGACTCTTAGGATGGTCCTGTGCAGGGCCAGGAATTGGACTCAGTGATCCTTGTGGATCACCTCCAATTCAGCATATTCTGTGATTCTGTGATTCTGTGAAAGAAAGATAGATATATATACACACACACACACATATATACATACAAGTGTGGATCCCTCCAGCAACCAGGCTCAGATATGGGGCTTGGATGCCCAGTAACCACTTCTAGATACCAGCTTCTCCACTTGCTGGCACCTCGGCATTAAAGCCCTTGAGGCTCAGCCCCACTACACTTGCTGGTACAGACTGCCTCATGCACACACACAAAACTGGCCCTTGGTCCCCAATAGTCAACCCCACCATGGTGTTACTCTTTGAGACCTACTCATATCCTGACTCCCAGGTTATGTCACCTGCTCACCTGCTCATCCAACTTGATATTCACTAGCAACTACCCACTCACTCACACCTCTGCACACACTCCAGTTTACACAGCAGAGACACACAGAAACCTCCAATTCATAGTCTGACCCCAGCAGCTGCTTTTGTTCAACTTGTTTTATGTGATACAATATTACATATGCATCAGTTGTGTTACATATACATTAGTAGTGTTACATATGCATTAGCTGTGTCAGCAAATTCCTGAAAACTGGGAGGGGAAATCATTAACATACAATGTCTGTGGTGCTCCTGTTGGTTCTGAAACCACATTGGCTCTCGGGTAGAATTCCTTCTGCTATAGCAGGTATTAGTCTGTTCAAGAGTATTCTTGCCAAGTTCCCTTGTGGTTAATTTTTCTATTAGCCTAGAAAAAACACTGTACATTTCAAGTATAAACCTTGGTGCTAAAATACATTACTGTAGATATGCTAACAAAATACTTCTATCTGATAAAACATTGGCTAATAGTTGGTGGATAACTTTGGTGAATAATTTTACTACATAGCCACTGATGTCTTGCCATAGGAGGCCAATATAGGCTAAATGCACATCAATGTCCTCTGATTAAACACCAAATACATGTGGGGCTTTTCTGAATAAAACTAGATGTTTAGTCTAAAAATACTAATTGTATTTCTTAGTGGGAGAAATTAATTTGATATTGCAACCCATGTGAATTGCATAATTATAATTTGGCTTAGTTTTCTGCAAAAATGAAAGTCATCAGAAGGCCTACATTTGAATCACATACATCAGAACAAGCATTAGATATAGCAAATTTAAATCAACCTTAGGAATGCAGCTTTGGAATTTGGAAGTGGATAAAAGTTCATTTGCGTAAACCTTAGAAGCATTAAAGCCTGAAAAAACCCACAAGCTTCAGAACCTGTTGTCTCAGGTCCCTAACTCACACACTGTCCTGGTCAGTATGTTCCTCTTCATAACGGCAAATTATCAAGGTCCATTTATAAAAGCCTCTTGCCTCACCTCTTAGTGAAGCTCTCTATACACAGCTTTCTAAGACTGTTCAACAGCACATCTTTTCACTGAAAGTAGGGGCTATCTCAAGCATCACCACACTTCAGGGTACCAAGAGGAGTGAAAAAGTGATTTTAGTGTCTAATGTGAGCTCACAAAACTCAGACTGTGGACACCAAACTTTGTTAAATTGTCTGTCCCTACTAAGATTTTGGTTCCTTTAGATCTGCTACTTCCTTTCTGGTGGGCTGCTATTAGATCTTCCCTTAGCAATGCCCTAGACTAAGCAAGCCCAACTCTCTGTCTCTCCTTTGTGGTCACATGTGTTTGTCCCTAGTAGTCTTCATGACCTTCTGCTTATCTCTCATCAGTTCCTCCACACCCCTGGGAGAGCCCCAAGACTGTCCCAAGCAGAATTAGAGAATAACTCCTCATCCTGCTGGCTTTGTACCAGTAGGTGGTTTATCTTATTTATAGTAAGAAGGTTTTCTTGGCTCACACTCAGCTTGACATCCCCTGTAACCCCTGTTTGGTGTCCTGTTTGGCAGTGCTGCCATTCAGCCACTCACTTCACAGCGGCTACTGGGACAAGGGCAGATTTCTTCCCAGATGCAGAACATTGAAATTCTTGTTGAGCTTCATGAAGTGTCTGTTGTCCCAGATTTTGTTATTAATTTCACCTAGATAATGTTATTAAATCGAGGCCATTTGTTAAATTCTCATGCTGTTGTGATCAAAGCTCTGTCATACTCAAATGGAAAAATTGGGAACTGAACTGGGCTGTGTAAAGCCACAGTGGGTTTTTTGGTAGCATTAGCTTTAAAGTATAAGCATGCTATTTCAAAATTATGTACATATTCTTCCATTAAGTTTTGTGTTTATGGTAAATTTAAATTTGCAGTCAGAATAGAAGTACATGCAGAAAGTGAAAATATTGTCAGTTATTGATAATTAAATCAATGAACATGAACATATATCCAAAATGAAACTGTACAAAAAACTGATGGCAAATGAAGCATGGGATGGAGAACCTCTCATATAAAAGGCTAAAATATATTCAAAGTTGCCAGAGCTCCAGCTCTATCCATTATACAATACAGTTTGTTATGCAGACAGACGTCTGAGCTTTGAGTTTCTTTCCCCTTCATTCTCTTTCCTACATTTCAGTATTTCTCCTTTTTTGTGTCTTTTTGGTTTGCTTCTTGTCTAAAAAGGGTGTTGATTAGGTAGTGAAGATGAATAAACCTATTGCAATATTCTTAGAAACACTGAAGGAGAGACAGCTTAGACAGCATGAGCTTGTAAATAATTTACAGGTTTTGGAGTGGTTCATAAGACCATGTGCTGGAGGTGTAATTTCCCAGCAACAAAATTGCAAGCAAGCGAGGTCATCAAAAGGCAGAATCGTATTTATTATTCTCTGTCTCTTCTTTCTGTCAGTTTAAATTATTTTCTCTTTAAAAGAGGGAGCACTGGACTCAGTTCTCTATGAACTTTCCCTCCTTTTTATTCTCCAGATGGAAAATAAATTAATACAATTTTAAAAGATTGTCAAACAGAAATTTGCTGTAACAAATTATATACAGATCAGGGAAAAAAAGAATATAGGAGATGGTTTAAATATGCCTCACATTTTTCTTTCAAACTATTTAATTATTTTCCTCTATTTTATAAGAGTTTAATGAAAGGTTAGATAGATTTTTTTAATTATAGTTTGTACAAAGGAAGAAGTCAGCAATAACTTGAAATCAAGCCATGGGGCATACTTAACAATTACGATATTTAATCTTATTCACTGAACTGCAGAAATCTCCTGATAAACACAAGAAAGCCAGATTTATGAGTCCAGAAAAGTGCAGGCTTGGAGGTAAATTGTGTTGGCTACATATATTTTTAGAATACAATTATTTAAGAACAAGAGTGTTCACTGTCATATAGAAGCTCAGAAGGAAGTTCCAAGCTAAAGAAAGAAAAGTTTGAACTGATAGTTCTGGTAAGAGTAATTGGCCAGCATCACAGATTTTTAATGAATGTTCTTAAGACACCATTACTACAGACCTTCAAGGATGTAGAAGGTGTTACCAGCAATGCTGTGCCAAAGAACAGAGGAAAATACAGAGGGTCAGACTAGAGAAACTCAAACTGTCATTCCTGGGTCTGCTAATAAATAATTCTCTGAAAGTAGGTTGCCTTTTCAAGCAATGATTCTTTCAAACAGTATGGTGATACCAGAGCTTATTAAGTGACAGGAAAAAAATACTACCTTTAAATGAGGAATGTAGATCATGTTTGTTTTTTTTTTTAAAGGTTCCTAACTCATTTTGAACTAACAAATAATAAATCAGACAGATTTTTACAGAGTACCCTTAATTCTCCTCTAGCTCTTCACAGCTACAGGCTAAGGACTGACAGAGTTGTTGTTGCTGGCACTTCCTGTAAAAAAGGGAGAGCACTCTGTGCAAAATGAGTATAGTTTGTATGTCTTTGTCATCCAAGGAAAAGCGAGAAAAATTACATTGCATGTTAATAAGCCATAGAGTTAGATAAACTTAGATGCTCATTTTGTCAATCATTATTTATTAAGTGTCTCAGGAAAAAAAAGTCAGTACCTGACCTGTACAAATTCAGATATGCAGGTTTTCTCTTTAATTCCTTCAAAATCTGCCTACCTATTTTTTTTTTGTCTGAAAAAAAATTACCTGCAGAACAGAAAGAAGTCACTGCTTATTTTTCTAAATTCCAAAGTAATGTATTATCCTTTCACATGTCCACTCACCTCAGGGGAAAGGCTATGTTCTTCCTTGTGGAGGTCTGGGAATGACGTAGATTATATACCAATGTATTCTTGAAAGAGGAACTTATAAAATACCTTTGTTACATTGTCTACATTGAATTACTATAATGTTATATCTGTATGTATCTGAACAATTCACTGAAGTTTTCTTTATTGTGCTTCGAATCCAAGTGAAAATACTGCCCTCTTGCATGCACTTCTACAACTCCAGAAGGCTTCACATAAAAAGACAAGCAGAGTAGTAGAATCATAAAGACATAGAATCATCGAGGTTGGAAAAGACATGAGATCATCAAGTCCAACCATTAACCCAGCACTGCCAAGTCCACCACTAAACCATGTCCCTAAGTGCCACATCTACAGAATGTTAAATGTCTTCACGGATGATGTCTCAACCACTTCCCTGAGCAGGCCATTCCAATGCTTCATAACCCTTTTGGTGAAGAAATTTGCTGTAATATTCAATCCGAACCTGCCCTGGGACAACTTGAAGCCATTTCCTCTTGTCCTATTGCTTGTTACTTGGGTGACCAACTGTAAGCCTGCTAGGAGCCAGAGACACTGGCCTATCTGACTACAGTCTTTTTGGGAAGCTGGTAAAGCAGAGAGAGATGTTTTAGATGCCCTCATACCCAACAACATGACAGCCAGGGAGATGCCTCCTCAATTAATGGATTACTCTTTACCTGATGAAGGGTAGAGATGTTCCTGCCATTCCCCAAAGGCTTTGGTTCGAAAGGCAGTGCAACCAGTATATCTGATCTTACAGAGACCTGTGCTCTAATTCCATAGCTGTCAGCCTCTGTGGTTGGGAACAAATAATTTTGTATGTCTATCTACGACACAGTTGTTTGTCTGTCTGATCAAACAGAATTGTTTTTTACTGTGTGCTGGCACATGCTTAGTTATGATGAAAAGCAGATTTTGGCTGAGAAAAGTGACATAAAATCAAAATAATCCTAGATCTACAGAACTGACATCCATTGCTCAGATGGTGCATTTGTCTCTCAATTAGTAAGATTACACTATTCGTTTCTTCGCAGAAGCTGTCGGAACTATAGCTCATTGGTCTTTATTTTATCTAATTAAAATACCATTTGTTCTCACATGAAAAGCTATTATTACACTGGTAAAAGATATTTCACTGATCTTTATCTTCATTTAAAGCTATTTTGTTTCCCCAGCTTAGGACTAGGAGTATATATGTTTGAACCCTCAGTCCAAATAGCATGGCAATTGACAAAAACAAATGTATGAACCTTAACACTTAATTTGTATTTTCTTGCTTATCTTTGTTTCTAAAAATTCTTTCCTTTTAAGGCTTTTTTTCACCCTCTGTGTTAAAGAAGGAATTAAGGCAAAAAAGGAATTAAGTGCATTGCCCAAAGCCATCTCCTCAGTCTGACAAATTCAGGACTAGAAATCGGCTCTCTGGTCTTTGATATTTATGTGCAACTTAGTAAACTATACGGTATTCCTTCTGCTTTTCCTACCTCTTTACATAAGTAATTTTTGTAAAGTCACAGCTCTAATCATCTTTTTTCTTCTCCATCACTTCCTTTTTTTTTCTTTTAGTCACTCTGTTCTGACACTTCCTGCTTATTCTTTCTTATATATATTTCAGTTTATGAAAAAGATGTAAAGAGGCAAAAGGTTCTGCAAGGTTTGAATAAGATCTTCAGCGTCAGGGTCTTTTGAATTCATTGAATATAACTCTTTCAGTTGAATTTTACTGCATGTTCTGTCAGTAATATCTAAGTGCTTACATTCCTGCTTGATTTCCATACCATGCAAATGCTGCTTGCAGCTGCAGGAGTGACCAACCATGGCCCATGAGTGACAGCAATGGCTCCACGCTGTGCAGCAGGACAGTTGCTGCTCATTTGCGTCACTCAGGTGGCAACTGAAATTGAGATACAGGGCACAAAAGAAATTTTTATCTCATGGGAATTCTTTAGAAAGATACTTCAATGTGATAAACATTTAACATTTGGTTGAAAGTGCAAAGTCACACGTTAAACTGTCAGAGTCACATACATGTTGTGTACGGTCTCATGAACACGAGTTGACTGGACCAGGTTGGATGGTATTCATTTCTTGTCTTTCACTTTCTTCCAGGAATGCCCCAGTGGTGTTGTCAATGAAGAAACCTTCAAAGAGATTTACTCTCAGTTCTTTCCACAGGGAGGTGAGTACTTGGCAGACATAATTAATACTACAGTATATTTGGTAGTTCCTAAGTCTGACAAAAGAGCCTGTTCAAATTAACAAGATTGTTGCCTCAAGCTCTGTCTGAACTCATGACATACTTCCTTGATGGTTGGACACATTTTAAAGTATATATTTCTGAATGAAATGCAATGATATCTACAAGAAGTCAGTCTTTTGTTATGAAGTTACTACCTGTGCTTGGATACCGTTGAAAACAAAGTTTCTCTGAGTAGGTTATTTATTTTTAAACTTTCTAAACAGTCTTCTCCATTCTCTTTGATTCCAAAAAACCCGTTTTTACAGTAGGAGGAACCGTAGGGGCCACTACGGGTACCCCCTAATATCGATGGCAGAACCCCCTTTAATTCTATGGAGTTTCCCTTCTTAAATGAGGGCTTTTTTTGCTAACCTTGATTTCAATTAATTGACTTCCAGGGGCTTCATAATTTCTTTATCTCCACTATCTTTTGGTGCAATGAAGGTAACACAAAAATAAGGAAGGTACGCTTTTCTGTGGAAAAAACCCCAACAAACCACAAACTTTTTTCTTCTTTCACATTTCATTTAACAAAATACAGCAAAAAGTCAGATTTTTAGCAGTGTAGAAAAGTACTGAATCCAGATAATTCGGTCATCTGTAACAGATGTTGTGTACTAGTGAGAGGATTTTTGGCTTTCTTAATAAAACTGTTTCAGACACCTCAGCAAAGAGCACTGCGAAGTGACCATCAGAATTCATCCCCTTCCTCCCCTCATCCTCCATGGCCTTCATGCAGTGGCACACAGCCTTGGCAGTATATAAACACAGCACAAACAAATGTGAAAGCCTTATTTAGTTTTCCTCAGAAGTTCAGGAGGAATATTCGGTGAAAATGGCAGAAGAGCTGAATGTCCTTGGAAGAGTAACAGCTCACATCAATATTACTTTAATTTCTATGGGCCTACTGAGTCTTGAACCATTTTATGCAGGTTTTGTGCTGTTTTGTAAGGTGCCTGTGTTAACTTTTGCCTTTTCTGAGAAGTATAGGAGTTCAAGTCTATTCTTTGTTCCTCACATTAGCCAAAATATTCTCAAAGCCCAATTAATTCTCAGTATTTGTATATCCCTGCATGTTAACGGGGTGAGATCATAATATATAGGTGTCTAGTTAAGCAGCCAGACTGAATTCCTAAATCTTTGAATTTATTGCCAAAATACTGTGTCCAGCTGAGGCCTTTAAATTTCAGTTGTGCTAAAAATAATGGTTTTATCTATGCCTGAATATTGAAGAGGAAAAAGAACGCTTGAAAGTTGTCCCCAAATTAAAACATGTCTTACATGTAACTCCGGGCTCCACTTATCTATGTAATGCAAAACCAGGTACAACATGATGAATCATTATAATAGTTCATATCTGAGCAAACAGAATGTAAGATTTTAAGCTTCAGGGCAACCAAAGTAATTTTTAAATATTAACCAGCAAGTCACTTCATTAGGCAACTTTCAAGACTATTCAGGACAAAGTACAGGAGGACTATAAACAGGACAAGGGGCCAGAAGAGTAACAAAGGATATGACACTGGATTGCAGTAAAACCAATGTGTTTTAAAGGCAGAAGTTAATTTGTAAAAAGCTTTCCATGCCAGAAAGGGCACTCCAGTAACTTCTTTTTAGAAAACCACTGCCATACAGGTGAATGAATAGGCCCCCTCTGTGCATGCAATGGATCACCTGAAATATAACTTGGGATTTTAACTCAGCCAGGCAGGTTGTAGATAAGAATCCACACTCTGGATAATTATTACACTCCTCCATCACTTATGAACAAAACAGATCATGCTCGTAGTTTGATAAGCCATATTCTTCGATGTATAATGACTATCATTTTTTCTCTCTGATGTTTAAAATGCTTTGATGGTGTTTTTCAAAGGAATTCTGATTTAATATCTGTTCCTGTCTTAACCTGTCAAAGTAGCGACTTATCCTCCTAGTTATGATATCAGATCCCTGGGAAAAAAAAATTTAATTTAAAACCTTAAAATTTTGTCAAACATGATTAATGTTCAAGATTTAGGAGGGCAGGAGCAGAGGGGAATTAGATTAAGTAGCTCTAATTAAAAGACTAGTGTACCTTATCCTGCTGTGGTTTTGAAGGCAAAATTTCAGACCAGAACTGCTTGAACAAACAACTCTGAAAAAGGCTTTTAATTTAATTTTTTTTCAGAGAGCATATCAGAAAGAAAAGGTTCTTCAACTAGGGACTTTTTTTTTGTCCAGATACCACCAAAAAAATTAGTATATTGTATCATGTATGGGCAACAAACAAAATATATTTATGTTCACCCTTGTGTTTTCCGTATATCTACAAAAATAATTAGAAATATTTCAGATATTTTTAAGAAATTATTGCCAAGAGAATGGAAAGCTATTTAAAATTCAGTTTACAGTAATTATACCTCTATTATATGTTTTTTCCCTGAAGATGATTTACACAGTATATTCTGTTGCACAACAGAAGTCTCAGTAGATTATAGAAAATATGACTATTAAAATCTTAAATATAAATTGAAGTCAACTAATTTACATTTTTCAGTTAAAGTGTGAATTTATCTGCTAGTCCGTGCTTAAGTAATTACACTGGTGACTGGATACATGGAAGAATGAATAACTGCTTAAGTAGTGTGGATTTTTTTAATACTCTGAAAATGCATTAACAGACATAAGGTTTAAAGGTTGCATTTTTTCTTGTTGTGATTATTTCACATCATATGAAATTAACATATTGAAGTAAGACCAGAGACTTTTTTTACAAATGCCAGGTCTGAATATGTGAAGGACAAAGTTTTGAGTTTTGGTATATTTGGTTCTTTGGAGTCAAGGTGGCATTTCAGGTGAGTGACTCAAAACTGACACTCAGTTTAATACAAAACAATATTTTGGGCCGTGACAAATAAAGGTTTGCAAGATTGATACAAAAGGTAAAATGGTTTAGTGCCAAGAAATCAGAAAAAAAGCATCTCAGCACTGGTGAGGTTTTTCCATGATAGGGAGAGGTTTGTTCTTCACAGGGGACACTGATTTCGTAACACTTCTCCCTTTATTACAGGTTTGTGAGATTAATGTTAATTAACCTAAACTTATTGCAAAGATATGAAGTAGAAAGAGCAAAGATATGAGTATTAAAAGTAAACAAAGCCTCATCCTGCATTAATTTGCATGGTTTTGAGGGAGAGAAAAGGCACTGAGGAAAGCTGACTTTCTACAACCCCAGCAGCTTCTACCTCACATGCACAGGGCAGTGTGAGATAAGAAGACATAAGTTCTCTCTTCACAATATATTACTCCTGGAGCAGGTCGTGCCTCTCAGAAGGCATCCAGTGGAAATAGAAAGATGAATCTTTATAATAAATTAGAGTCTTAACAGACTTATATTGATGCTGTCTGGTGTTTCTAAAATGAATCAATGTGCACTGGGGAGTAGGTTTGAAAAGTATACAAATAATCAGTGAAGGGATTGCTTGTTTAAGATCATCTTTCAGAGTCTTACTGGCCATTTAGACAGTCACAGCCAGTTTTCCAAAGGTTTTCAAGCACTTAGCCCTCATGCAACAATAATAGGAATTAAGTAGCAAACCACCTTTAAGAATCTGCTTCCCAGGAGAGGATTTTCTCTCACCCATGGGTGAGCATATGACCCGATCACAGCAGCATCTTTCTGACAAGATCAGTTTCAACCTGGGAAACAGGTCTGTCTCCAGAGTGAAACCAATATAATCCCTCATCACCATCATTTAGCATTCCCATTAACACAGGTTATTTCAGAGTACAATAACATGTCATCTTTTCTATTTGCTCAGGTATCAGTGATTAGCAAAAATGGGAATAAAACAAAATAGAGATATTCTAGAAGAAAAAAGTTCTTAGCAGTGCTTCTATCCATGTACTTGCACTTATAATTTATCCCTCTTCCTCTGACAAAAAGGAAGTTTAAACTTAATTGAAAATTCAGTCTTGCTATGAAATGTTGGTAACAAAGTATATCTTGGTCTCATGTAGTTTTAATAGAATGAAATTACATTAAATAATATGTGTTTACTGTGAATTATTTTTGTTTTAAATTTTAGATTCCACAACGTATGCACATTTTCTGTTTAATGCATTTGACACTGATCACAATGGATCTGTAAGTTTTGAGGTAAGTGATGCTGTTGCTTCTTTTTCTGAAACTATTTTACCATTCCTTGTATTTAAGTCCAGTATGGTGGCCTTTATTATATGGCTTTAATTATGAAAAATTTAGCTTATGTGACTCAAGTTTCAAGTTTTTCCAATGTAATAACAAAAGTCATTATTGTACAATTGTATATTCCATACCAGTAACTCAGACTGTGCTACTATGTAATATTTTTATAATCTGCTTATTTAAAAGGTGACTCAATTTATACACAAGTTACCCAAAATAGTCATTATCTTCCTCTCTGCTTCTGCAAGGTAAGAAGGTCTCTGAACTACAACTAATGTTATGGAGATGACTCAGACAAAATAGGATGGCTCATACACTCTATTAGTTTCCAGAAAGGACTAGAAAAAGGCTTTAAAGAAAATGTTTTTAAAAGCACAAGAGTTTCAAATTCATCCTGCCTCCATTTAGCTGCCCAGTCCCAGTTCTGCCTTTCCCTGGTAAGACTGATGTCATCAACACAATAACATGGTAAAAAGGGACCTCACTGCAATAGTGTAGATGAGAACAGTCTATATAAAATACTGCAAAGGATATATTATTTTAAGCTGTAAAATTAAAAAAAAAAGCTAATTTGCAAAAGGATATGTTTGCTTTGGTTTGTTTTGCTTTGATTTGCTGTGGTTATAATGAATGGATGATTTCCTTACAACTTGTGATTGGATTGTGATAAATACACCCACTTTAAATTTATTGAAATGGCCCATACATGTTTTTATGATTTTCTTTAGTGAATGATTTTGTGAGGTCTGAAAGATTTTTTTAAAGCATTTTCATTGCTTTATTATTGATGCAATAGAAGAAGACTCGTCAAGCAGGTGCACTGTGATCAGAAATCTATACCTCAACTGAGACTATAACCAGATAATTTTGTGGGGGATTATTTGCATTTATTTAAAAAAACCCCAACAAATATGAACCCCATCTATCTTTTTCTGGGCAGCTGAAATCAGTGGGCTCTATGTGAAACTCGAAGCAGGAATGGAGGTTTTATTCATGTCTTCTGTACATAGGCTAATTCTACAGGAAATCCTTCTGGTCAAATCACAGAATCATACAACGGTTTTAGTTCAAAGGGACCTTAAAGATCCTCTAGTTTCAACACACCTACCATGGGCAGGGACACCCACTGGACAAGGTTGCTCAGTGCCCCATCCAGACTGGCCTTGAACACTTCCAGGGATAGAGCATCCACAGCTTCCCTGGGCAACCTGTTTCAGTGCCTCACCATCCTCACAGTGAAGAACTTCTTTTCTATATCTAACCTAAATTTCTCCTCTTTCAATTTCAGCAACAGCAGAGGCAATGAGAAAAGGCATTTTTAGAATCAGTAGCTAAAAAGTATTTCTGCTGTTATAATGGGAACAAAAGAAGCTTTTGTACCTTTCCTGGTCAATTTGTTGCCATTTGTATCTCAGACAGAAAGCCTTAAGAAATGCACTAGATTTAAAAACCCTTTTAAAGGTTTTGATTACCTCACAGGGCAGGTCTGTGCACAACAAAAAAAAAAAAAAAAAAAAAAGGCTTTGGAATAAAATAAATCAGAGAAATATAAGCAGCACTGGGGTTTTTTTTATTACTAAAACATATTTCCAGCTTATCAGGTCAGACGTGAGTGATCCAGACTTTCATAATATTTTCACTAATTGTGAATCCAGCATAATTCTGCTGCTGTCAAAAGACTCTTGCTTCTGTGTCCTTGTAGCAACATTATACTAATAAACTGTATGATAGCCATTCCAAAAGTATCCTCCTGAAGTTAATGTATGGGGTTTTTTTTTCAAATCTCATTAAAGGTAGCTTCAAAATGTGAATGTAGATATTATGAAACATGAAAAATACAATAATCTAATTTTTTTCCTGCTCCTTTTTATCCTAGGTGCAACTGTGCCATATTCTTTCTATTCCATCTGTATTCTAGTTTTCTAATTTCCATTAGAAAAACAACAAAAGTAAACAGTTCAAAAGGTAGAGAGGGAGCGATTTAAAAGTTTGGAGAACAAATAATCATTCTTTCCAGTTTACTTTCTATATCAAAGTGTAGGAGTAAATACAACTCAATATAATGACCTATGATGAAAAACACTGGCTATCTTCTGTGTAAAAAGGATATGAAAATCTGAAATTTCATAGCAAAATTCCTTTGTAGGTAAGAATGACATTTGTTTTGTGTTGCACTCTCCATTTTCTGATGAAGCAGTGGTAGCTGGAGTTGCGGGTAAAAGGAGAATTTGTTCTAGCTTTTTGCTCTTTTTTTCTCAAATTTTCAACCATCAAGTGTTAAAATTTAGCACAACTTAAATGCACACTTCAATTAGATAAGATAGCTTGGTGAGATTGTTATGTCCTTAGAGTTTTGTCAGCCCTGAATCTGTATGCTCTCTGATAAGAGTCAGGATCTCTAAGTGAAGCATTTTATGTAGCATAAAAAAGCAAACTCATTAAATAGGTACTTGAATTTATTTCTCCTTATCCCATGACTGCATCAGTTTTGAGACGAGCTTATTTCATTAGTTATGCCAACTAGTTTTGCTTTAACATGAGAGACAGAGTTTCTGAAGGCCTAGTGACCCAGAAGGGCTCTTTGGGCATATTATGAAATGAAGTACTTTTTTCCATCAGACAGAGACAGATGTGAAAGCAAAGTTTCCACTTGCTGCATATATATTTTCACAGAACGGAAATGAAGATCTGGGCCTTAAGGCTATTTACACTGTCAGGAAAAGGGAAGCTAATTAACTTTAAACATATTGTCAAAGGTAAAGCACATTGCACCCACATACAACCATCGAAACAGTATCCTTTGTTTGTGTAGATTAAGGCTATTCTAAATATGACTTTGCTGAAAGTCACTCATAATTCCACTACTTCTCAATGCCTTAAAGCACAAAGCTATGCCCAAACACAATGGAGATGTTTAAAGATTTTTGTCATATTTAATCAAAACCAAACTTGTATTTGTTTTTTTTCAAACAATTATTAATATTGCTTAGCAAAGTTGTTGGTGATTTTCTGATTGCATTATTTCTCAGTTGTTACCAGAGAATTTTTCATCAGGGCTGTGGGTTGACCCTGGCCGTATTCTAGACACCCACTAAAATCACTAAGAGCTGGAAGAAGTCACACAGGCAAAACAAAACTCAGCGTGAGGATGGTACTAAAATTTATTACTAACAGGATAAGAGCTAAAGAGTGAAAAATAAAACAGTCTTAAACACACTTTCCAACGACCCCTCCTTCCTTCTATGTTCTCCCTCCTCCCCCTGCATCAGTGCACAAAAAGAAGTCCACCCATAGGGCAACAGGTCTTCCAAGTCTGCTGTCCTGTGGGTCACCCTTCCATGGACTGCAGGGGGACAGCCTGCTTCACCATGGTCTTCACCACAGGCTACAGGGGAGCCAAAGCTCTGAGTCCTTCCCCTGTTCCGTGGCGTCCCTCCCATGGGAAACAGTCCTTGATGGACCTCTCCAACGTGGAGAGGCCCCCACCCCGGGCCGCAGGTCTTCCATATCTGCCGTTCCAAAGGTCATTCCTCCATGGGGTGCAGGGGGTCTCTGCACCCCGATGGTATTTCATAGGATGCAGTCTTTAACAGATGAGTTGCACCGATGTGGGTCCCCCACAAGGCCATGAATTGAGTCCTACCTGGGAATAACCAGCTCCGGCGTGGGCTCCTCTCTCCATGGCCTGAGCCAGCTCAGCTCCAGTGCCATGCCTGCCTTGGGCCAGGGACGCGGGGCTCAGCCCCCGGCCCAGAGGCTTCTGTTGGCAACGCCCCCGGCTCCAATCTCTTCTGCGCAACAAACTTTTTCTTAAATATGTTATCACAGAGGCGCAACAATTGGCTCTCCCTTGGCCAGCAGGAAGTCCCTCCTGTAGCCAGCTTTCATTGGCTCCATGGAAGGGGGAAAACTTCTAGCAGCTTCTAACAGAAATCACCCCATGTAGCCCCCCAGCTACCAAAAAAAAAAAAAAGCAGCCACAGAAACCCACAACAATCAGTTAATAAACTAGCAAGCATGCTAACTCAGTTCCATAGAGGAGTACAGTTCTTAAGATCAAACACAACTTTGATATTTCATTAATAATAAAAGTGATTTCCAAGACAAGGGCAATAGTTTAATGAATCATAGAATCATAGAGTGTCTTGGATTTGAAGGGACCCTAAAGATCATCTAGTTCCAACCAGCCTGCCACAGGCAGGGGTACCTTCCACTAGACCAGGTTGCTCAGTGCCCTGTCCAACCTGGCCTTGAACACTTCCAGGGATGGAGCATCCACAGCTTCTCTGGGCAACCTGTTCCAGTGCCTCACCATCCCTACAGTGAAGAGTTTCTTCCCGATATCTAAACTAAACCTACTCTCTGTCAGTTTAAAGCCATTCCCCCTTGTCCTATCAGTACACGTCCTTGTGTAAAGTCCTTCTCCAGCTCTCTTGTACCCCTCTTTAGGTACTTGGAGGCTGCTACAAGGTGTCCCTGGAGTTTTCTCCAGGCTGAACAAGTCCTACTCCCTCAGCCTGTCTTCATAGCAGAGGTACTCCAGTCCTTTGATCAGCTTTGTGGCTCTTCTCTTGACTTGTTTCAGCAGGTCCATGTCCTTGGGCTCCAGAGCTGGATGCAGTACTCCAGGTGGGGTCTTGTGAGAGTAGAGGGGCAGAATCGCCTCTATCGATCTGCTTTTGATGCAGCCGAGGACACAGTTGTCTTTCTGGGCTGTCAGTGCACATTGCCAGGTCATGTTGAGCTTCTTGTCAACCAACGCTCCCGTCCTTCTCCTCTGGGCTGCTCTCAATCTATTTTCTGGCCAGCCTGTATTTGGGCTTCAGATTGCCCCAACCCATGTGCAGGACCTTGAACTTGGCCTTGTTGAAATTCATGAGGCTAACAAGCGGGATTCTCTGGGTTCAACACAAAAAACTTTGTTCATGTTATGTAGGAAATGAGCTAATTTTTCTCAGGGCAGTGGTGATCTCATAAGCATTTTACTACCAGTGATTTAAAGCCACTACAAAGAAATAATACATTTCCTCTTAAGAGCAGTTCCTCCTCTGTGACCTTTGTTTTACATGCATCAGGGCTCCACCACTTCTGTGACATCACTTAATTCCTTTTAAAAATCCTAAAATCTAAATTAAAAAATTGATTTAGGTTCCTGCCTACCTACTTCTCCTGGCCTTGAACAAGACATAAGGGAATACAAGATCAAGTGAAATAATTTTAAGCTTTCCTATGGATTTGAGATAGCACACTAAGAAACTTGCCAATTAATTTATTAATGATCTTATTATCCCTGAAGATTTACTGAGGGATAAAGCAGTCATTCCTCAACAACATTGCTAGGAGATAATTAATCACTGCTAAAAATTATGAAATTGTGGGGTTACACAAATACAAGTTCATCCCAGATCACAACTAGAGGTTCTATACAGCTGTAGTGCAGAACAGAAACATGAGCAGGCTGTGATACTGAGCACACAGAGGCTCCAGTATGGGTGCAATGATGTTCCATTTTGCAACCCTTCAGTGAGACATCCCGCTTTCTTGCAGAATCAAAATTAGGCACAGAAGGAGGTCTTAACAGGTATTAGTATGTTCTGCAGGAAACTAGCAAGTTACAAATAGGAAGCTGTGGAAAGGAGTAAGGCAAGTACCAAGGCAAGACTTTTGTGCTTCTAACTTCGCTGTCACAGACTGAAGAGAGACCCAACCTAGAGTCATGTCTCAGCCCAGACTTTTGTAGTTTTAGGCCTGTCACCCTAGATCAGATGCACTTCTCCTCATTAGGTGCTCAGCTGAGCAGGACTCAGTGGACAGTGACAGCATCCTCAGAGGATGTAAGTGAATTTTACTTAAAAAATAATCAGGCTCTAAAAGGAGAATTCCTCTCTCTCCAGAAATTAGATGTCTAAACCAGGAAGAAAAGCACATCTGGGTACTCTGCTATTGTAATGGGGACTTGTATTCATGCTCTGTGCTAAATAGTGAGCCTGATTCATGCATCAACGAGTTGCTGGTAACAAACATACAGATGGATAGATGCTCTCTGAGTTCAGCTGCTACCTTCAGCACTGTTGTTTTCCTATGGCAGTCTGCAATGGATTATTACATGAACAGCCAACATACCAACATAGCTATACTGTTCCTGGCACATTGCCTTCCACTAGGAAGAGCATTTTCCCCTTCAAGGGTCTAGCCTGTGGATTTAGCCTATATCTATTGAATCAGACATTCTATTTCTGTATAATTTTATTGCTATGTTCTTCAATTGCATGAAAGTAAGTATGTAGAAAAGATGTCCCATCCTAGCTGGTCCTTATCCAGCTCATCACAACTTCCTATTATGACAAATCCTTTCTGTTTTTCCTGAGATGGACTCTTGCACAACACTCAGACAAAGGCAATGCACCTGAACTATGTACTTGAACTGTCCCAAAACATCTTGATGTAAATATGGAAGGAGATGACTCGCTCTTGCAATGTTTAAAGCACATACCTGGAGGGTTTTTGAGTTGTCTCAGTCCCATGAAAAAAGCATAAAGTCAAGTTTTATTTATGTGTCCTTTTTAAAACCAATGATAGAAGGGTAGCCTTGGAAATGGGGATATAAATGATGCCAGGAAGCCAGCTAATATGGGTGGTGCATTACAGAAAAGAAGAAAGAGAAATTACATGAAAAGAAAAACGGATATAGTTTAGATAAAACAAATTCAAAAATGTTGCAGTGCCAAAATAAAAATGAATTCAGAATTCTTAAATATAATAATTTAAGAAAATAACGTTACTGGAGACCTTCAGGAGGGACTTCAGGAAAAACTCCATCAAGAATGTAAAACAGTGCAGAAAAGATTTGAAGACGTGGTATGGAATTAAAAAGGTTAATTGGTAATGCTGTAATGTGATCAAATCTGTTCGGAATTTCTTGAACATTTTAATGCTCAATAGTACATTGTTAAAGAGTTGTTTGGAGATTTAACCCTGTGACCCTCAATTAGTCATTGAGATGTAGACAAGACAGGTTGAGCAAAACTCTATCAAGATTCATGTATCCGTTTACCCCAAAGGGCACATACACCAGTAAGACAGAAGTTTTTGACAGACTAAGAAAACCCAGAGCATGCCACTTGAATTGTAAAAAAGATTGAAACTGTCAGAAGAGCTGTCTGTGCCTACTAGACTATCTAAGGCCATGATATTTGTGTGTACTTCACTGTACCAGGTATACTTATTTGACTGTATGGTACATAAGACCTTTGTAATTTATGTCTAATCTCAGTGTAGTCTTTTCCATTGTTCCTGTGATAGAGGAAATGCATAATCTTTGCTGGTGCCCATAAGAAATATTTCAGCTTTTTTTGCATTAATGTCTCTGAGACCTCCTGTATGTCATTGCCAGTGATGTAGAAACGCACATTTAAATACAAGCTCTTGCCATATTCTGCTCAACCTATTATGGCTGCAATTTCACAGATTTATGGGTTCACAAGCTTATTAAATAGAAAAAGGTAGAGGAGATGGTTAGGAAAAAAAAAAGCTATTGTTTAAAAAATGTTAACATGCTAAGAAATTCAGAACACAGGTGACAGCACTTGATATATTCTTCAATCTGGAAGATGCTCACTAAATGTAAATGAGGTTTGTGCTGCCAAGAGTATTTATTATGAAACAAAAATCTATAACCAAATACAACATATAAATAATCCCAAAAGTCTTCTGATTCATTTCTGTGGAATAGCTTACAGCAGTAGAGCATTGGTGGGTCACAAAAACAAGATGGCACATGGACACATAATATATTTATTATTCCCTATCATACTTCCAATAAAAGTGTTAAGTATTGAGGTCTGCTATATCATACATGAAGTTTGAAATATTGACTGCAACAGATCGATCTAAGAGATCTGGGGACCGCATATTCCACTTTAACAAGGTACAGATTTAAGAAGAATTTTATGTTCCTTAGTAGATAGTTCTCCCCGAATTGGCCTCCTGTGCTTAGATTAATCTAACTCCCATTTAAGCTTTTCTTGGACCATTAAACCATAGGGATTGCTTTTTCCTGGTATTAACTTCAACAGGAACTACTTATGTGAGGCATTTCAGAGGATACAACCACTAAGAAAAAATGATGGTTTACTTTATAGAAAATTACTCAATTTACTTATTAATTATGAGTGTAGCAAACAGTGCCTAGATTGTTAATTATTTAAAAAACCAGCAATCCCATGAAGCAAAAAAAGAAAAGAAACAACACATCTTTCCAGACTTCTGAAAAATGCATTATTCTGGATTTCTGAGTGTTTGTAAGAAACTGCTCAATTCCAAACTGACCAAGACCTTTTGTCCATTTAGGATTTTGTTATGGGTCTCTCAATTTTACTGCGAGGGACAGTACAGGAGAAACTGAACTGGGCTTTCAATTTGTATGATATAAATAAGGATGGATATATAACTAAAGAGGTAAGGTCTTCTTACTTTAGTCACTGAAAGTAAATGTATAGCTAAGTTCTGCTTTCAAAGAAGAATGGTTTTATTGTCAAATTAGACATGTTAACAAATTACCATATATTATGAAGTTAGATATGCTAAAAATTACAGTAGTTTTCTCATTTTAAAGACATATATGAAAACTGAAAAGGGAATATCTTTACAAAATTTGTAAAAGGTCAGAATTCTTCAGGTACAAAAATGGTTAGCTTCAATTTATGCCTGTCTATTTGCACATACAGTCACTAGAATAGACTGATAGGATATTTGGACAAAAAGGAATTAAGTACATGTGCAATAGTTGTTACTCATTTTATAAATCTGCTTCTAAAAATTTTTACTTGAAACAGAATTTATATAGAAAGATTCCTACATCTTTTATTCTGCAAGGATTTAAACACATACTTAAATGATAGTGGGACCAAATGAGTGCTTTCATTAAAATCTATAGGTATTTTTTAGGTGCGTTTTATGTAAATATATATAAATATATATAAATTACACTTTTAGTTTTACTTTTAGAAAACTTCATGATCACTATAAAAGGGTGAGCTATAGAATAGTTTCCTAGCAAACTGCAAATTACTTGTTTTTATAATTAAAGTTTTCACAAGCCACTCTACGAAGAAAATTCAAAGCTTTTGATATAAAAGGAGGACTGCATAAGTGCAGGTGTGTGCATGGGTGTTTCTGTTTTCTCCAGGGAAAATTCAGTTGTAAGAAGCTGATGTGCTTTGGCTGCTCAGTTGCTGTTACAGAACTTCTTTTCCTGTTTATTTTTACTCATAAGATATTGGGAGATTCTTCCCACAACCTGTGAACTTGCGCATATTCTAAATAATTTAAAATCAAAATCATACACTGATGAAAGCTGAACTCAGATGCTAGATTTTCTAGGAACAACACAGTTCCTTCTTGAAGCTGTTCAGTCAAAAAATATCAGGCACAATCTCAATATTTTATTCTAAAATGTAAATCCTTAAAATTATTTACGTGTTCTGAGTTAAAGCAGTGTCTACAATGCACATTACATAAACATCTTTTTTTTTTCCTCTTCAGGAAATGCTTGATATCATGAAAGCAATATATGATATGATGGGGAAATGCACCTATCCTGTTCTCAAGGAAGATGCACCTAGACAACATGTGGAAACATTTTTCCAGGTAGGTCAGGTAACATAGAAGCCAAAAAAACTGCTCTGTGAGCAGGTAGAGAAAGATTTTCCATGTTATAACAGTTTTGCATATCCTTCCAATTCTGTAATCCTTTTTTTCTCTGTGGTTCTATCCCAAGTTTCTCAGATCTACTTGTTACACCTTGCTTTTTCAACAATAAGCTTCTTAAGCTTATTCCAGTATATCACTTACTACATCTTTTGGCATGGTTGTTCCTAGGCTGACATATAACTGAAACAAATATAAAAAGGACTTGTTTTACACAGGATTTCAGGAGGAAAAATGTACATTTTATTTTTTTTTAACAGAAAATGGACAAAAACAAAGATGGCGTAGTTACCATAGATGAATTCATCGAGAGCTGCCAGAAAGTAAGTATTCAGTGATAAGTACTGAATGTGTATCTGTTGGCTAATGCCATCATAGTGCTACACAGAATTCTAGAGTGATAGTGAGGATAATCCTAATACCAGAGACAGCATTTTCCCAAGGTAGAGTATGTATGTATACCATTACACAAAACCACTAAAAGTCTCAATAAATTTCTGCCCTGAATCTGCAGAAGAGCTGGTATATACAAGCTGTTCTTGCTCATTAGACAACCGTGTCAATATCCCTTATCTTTTCAACGTTTTTTTGTACTTGATAGGAAAAATTTTCTTCACATTCAGCTAAATATTTATTTCTATCTTGTGCCCATGCTGGGGCACACAGTCCTGTTACAACTGGCATATAGTCACAGCGATAATAATATTGCCTGAAAATTTATCATCTATAGATGAGTTTCTCAGTGAGTCATGATGTGCTTACAAGCAGTAAGGCCTTGAAAGGAGAGTGCAAAGGCCTTGCTAAGTATTGGATGGTAAGAGTTAACACCAGGCAAGTTTTCTCAAGGTAAGAGATTGAGAATTGATTGTGATTATCAGCTGCAAGTGTTTACATTACAGCTGGGTAGCTGAAAGCAGCTCCTGGCCTCTAGAGATAGAGCTGAGAATAACTTCTGCAGCAGGAGTTACAGCCTGCTTTCACTCCTCTGCTCTTCAGAAACCAGCTTGTTCTCAGACCAGAAGACGATATGAGGAAAGATAAGTTGCATTTTCAGAAATTTAAGGAACTCCTGTTATAAGAAGTCATAGTAGTGGTCTACTGATACCTTGTCCAGACTGATTAATATGAAGCTGACTGAGACCAGCAATATAGTCCGTGCACGTTGATCCTTATCTTTTACACCAAGAATAGAGTAGTAAAGAGACAGAAGAAAACAAGACTATCAAGATAAATGCATTTAGTGAGGCATAGTTTTTTAAGCATTTAGAACAGGGAAAGCTCTAGATGCTCAAAGATTCTCTAGAACCAGTCTATTTTTATATGCATCTGTAGTTATTCATTGGGGTTGCTCTTATAAACACAGCTATCTAGTAAGTGATTCTTTCTTTGATTTTAATCCACTGATTTTGGGGGATGACCGACAGCCAACAGCTCTGCTAACTGTGGCTGTTCAATGTTACCTTAGCAATGGGCATTGAGTAGTGTCTTATCTGTCAGCAGAGCTCTATTGCATTGACCATGGCTCCAGCTTGTCAGTCTTGTTCAATACAAATGAAAGGTATTTGCTCTGCTAACACTGAGTGATCATCAGTAACAGAGATGAGATTCATTTCCCAGCTGAGGTCTGTAGCATTCTGGAAGTTAAATGACACATTAATCTGCACCTGGCAGCAATTATGGTGATGGGCTGAGAGATTCATTTACAAAGAAAATAAATACCTTTAGTAAGGAATTGCCTGCTGTCCTGATCCAATGAGATTCAGATTGTCATGACTATTAAAAGATTTCTTATTTACCTCTTCTAAGTACTCAGAATACATGTGAGAGAGATGCTCTCTAAACTACTACATGATAGAGACACTGTTGTCATCATGCCACTTACCTCACCTTCACTTGCTTTTAACTTCAAAGGTGGTCATGTGTTTTGATACAGAAAGTGTCTTGCTGCCTAAATTTTTGTCTGCCTACTAAAAACTGTTCTTCTATTAAGACTTCTGAGCTGCAAAGTGTGCAATTCATATTTATATCAAGATTTAGTTTCAGAAATTAGGTTTGGGGTTAGGATTTATAGAATCATAGAACATACTGAGTTGGAAGGGACCCATCAGGACCATCCAGCTCCTGTCCATGGCCCTGCACAGGATCATTCCCAAGAGTAACACCATGTGCCTGAGATTATTGTCCAAACACTTCTTGAACTGAAGATAGGCTTGGTGCTGTGACCACTTCCCTGAGGAGCCTGTTCCACTGTTCCACTGCTTAATCACCCTCTGGGTGAAAAACTTTTTCTTGATCTTAAACCCAACCCTCCCCTGACTCAGCTTTATGCCATTTTCTTTTCTGTCACTGGTCACAAGAGTGAAGAGATCATTACCTGCCTCTCTGCTTCCCCTCATGAGGATGTTGAAGACCACGATGAGGTCTCAGTCTCCTCTTCCCAAACCAAGTGACCTCAGCCACAGTCATACAGCTTCCTCTCCAGACCCTTAACTATCCTTGTGGCCTTCCTTTGGACGCTCTCTAATAGCTTAATATCTTTCCTTTATTGTGGTGCCCAAAACTGCACACAATATTCAAGGTGAGGCCACACCAGCACAGAGCAGAGTGGGACAATCCCCTCCCTTGACCGGCTGGCAATGCTTTGCCTGATGCCCCCCAGGACACGGTTGGCCCTCCTGGCTGCCAGGGCACTGCTGACTCATATTCATCTTGCTGTTGGTATTTTCAGGATTGCATTTTTCACAAAAGAATATGGCTGCTTCCTTTAAAATGCAGCTGTAGGAAAACCTTTTTTTAATATCCCGATAGATACAAGACTGATCTAAAAAGGTAAGGCCCTAATCTTTAAAGAAACCAGAAGTGTGTTCTGCCAGGGAAAGGCTGCAGGAGCCTTTGAAGGCTATCTCAGGCAAGAGTTGCCAGTTTCTGAGAACTGGCATTCCTCTACTTAGAGTTGGAAGCCAAGTTAGCCTCCTTTCTCTGCTTGGTGGTGGTGGAAGATGGTCTGACTCAGGTATTGCTTCATATCTACAGCAGCACCGTGAAGAACGGAGGCAAAGGACTAAGGCATTCAGGGTCATAGGTGAATGTCAGGGTGAATGACACAGGTTCTTCTGATAATGATAAAAAGGCTTCTGGGATAGGTATTTCCTGCAGGAGTAAGCCTTGCCATACACAATGCTGATGGTCTGGGCTAGCCTGGAGACAACAAAGAAACCATCTCAAACCTAAGAAAAACTGCCTTAAAGGTAGGTCAGATCTGTCAAAGCTCATTCATCCAGGTTTGTGCTTCATATGGACAATGTTTCATATGCACTAACGCCTCCTTATGTCTTCAGTTAGGAATCATTAAACAAATCTGTTATGTGTAGAAAAATGTACTGAAAAAAGAGGCAAATGAAAAAGATACACTTGCCAAAGAATTCCAATGCAAGCATCTGCTTTTTTTTTTCTTTTTTAAATATGGGAAAAAAAGCTACTAAAACTTACCATATTCTAAATATTATGACAAGCCTGTATTTTCTTGTGAAGACTCTTCCCATTTGACTGACTAAGGAAGGGGCATTGGAAGTCTTCTGTAAAGAAACAGTCAACCTCAGAAATATGGAGCTGATTTTAGAAAACTACCAGTTTCATTCATGATGATACACATATAATAAAATTGGTAGGAAGTGGCAAAACACTTAGGAAATTCAGAGCATGTTGTTTGTGTTGGCCATTTGCTGAGTTTAGTTTCCAGTTTATATTAATTAAATGACAAATGATGCCAGTTATACCAAACTTCAACCTTACATTAATCAGTGATCTTGTCTAGTTTATTGATATTTTAAAGCAATGCAGTGGGAAAAAAGTTATTTATTTTAACTTTCAGTAATTTAATATAGTAATTTTACTACACAAATCTTTAAGCATTAATCTACATATTTTTGAAATTACATATAATTGCTTCCATAAGTTATTTTATCAGTACAAAATAGTGCACAGATCATTACAGCAACATCACTTGAGATGGCATATGGAATCAAAGATGAAAAACCCCACTGTGCATGTTTCGTAACATAAATTAAGCAAATTACTCAAACCAGTCATTTTTACAAACCAAATCACCCACTAGACTGAACAGTGAATAATTTAACTGGAAATTGATACTGAACACGTATTATGGGAAGATTTATGTACAGAAGTATCACATCCCTATCAGTAGTGGAGAATACTAGGAGATAACCTCTAAGAAGTGGGGTCTTTTAGGCATCTTTCAAGAAACCTAGAAAAATAATTTATCAGTCTTTTTATTCACTTGAATTGAAGATGTTTAAATTATCTCTCAAGAAAGTGCTAAAGAGTGTGCATTCAGAGTAAAATATAGGCTGATTACAGTGAAGACCAGCAAATGCTAAATGAGCATGTAATAAACTCTTGTATTGTGTACATATATTGTTTTGTGCAAGCAACTGTTGATCCAGAAATGCCAATAAATATAGGCTACTGTAAGTAAACTCTTTCTTCTATACACTGAAATGTAAAGCTTACAAAGAAAAATACTGTTTTCTGAGTGCTGTGTTGAGAGTTATTTACTGATAAAAACTGGAGTACAGAGGGATGCATCACTAAGCACTATGCAAAACATGGGAGCTGAAGATTTTCTAAAAACATTACCTAATGCAAAGCAATCAGAAAGCAGAAGTAGCATTGGAAAGCAGTGACCATCTTTCAGTGTGAGCACATAGAAAATCTGAACTGAGGAGCTGAAGCGTGTTGTGATACTTGCCAAACTGATTGACTCTGCAGTTCATGCAAAGATGCACACATCAATCTATTTTATGTTGGAGTCGTCCCTAGCTATGTAACAGGATGTCCTAATATTGCAAAAAGGCTCCTCTGTACAATGCACAGAAGTAGCAATTCCATGGATGGAGTTGCACTTCAGATACAACTATTCCATGAGTTCCATTGTCTAAATGTAGTATTTTATAGTGGGTATAAACTGATAGCCTCTGAAATACTGCAGACTTAATTTTCTTAATATGCTATTGTATCCTTGACAGGGTAGTTTTGGTCTCATTAATATATACAAAAACTTATTTAAGCATAGATCCATTAACAGCCTTTTTCTGCTAACAATTTCTCTAAACAAGCTGAAAGAAAATGTTGTAATTAACTAAAATACAGTTAGTTCTACACCATGGCACTATAGATATTGGCCAGCTACATTTGTAATGGTGTATGATTTTTGGTTTTGTATTGTCTTTTTTTACAGGATGAGAATATAATGCGATCCATGCAGCTCTTTGAAAATGTGATTTAATGAAGACATTAGGTCTACAACTAATGGACAAATATGAGCTATTCGGCAACATTATCTAAAAGATGGATTTCCCACTTTATCATAAATAAAGTTACTCAGCTGTACACTGAGACATGGATTATGCCAGTAAATTTTTTATTATAAACTCTTCCCAACAAAAAATTCTTTCCAAATTATTAAATTTAGCTCTTCAACAGTGGCTACTTAGTTAACAAGATTGTACTGAAAAACCAAGTTTTTACTCCAAATTCAAACAAACTGACAGTATGCAGCTTTATTATCATTCCAAACCCTAGTTAAAACAGATACAATCACAAGGAGACTAAAAATATATTCTTAGTTTTGCTACTCATTTTTACTGGATTAAACTCCAGGTATTCAAGTGTAACTTAGCTTCTAATTTATACAGAGGCACTACCATGTATTTTCTTTTCCCATTTCTATGGTGTAGTCCTCATTTTTGAATAACACTTAGAGTTAATGCTATAATCAGTGTGCAATGCACATCTTGCTGCAATTGCCTTCCACCTTTGACTTGCTTTTCTCTTCCAAAGAAAAAAACCCCAAACCTAACAAAACTGATAACCTGAGAGGGAGAACTGTTATAGAACAAAAACCCAAACTGCTTATAGGTAGGTTTATTCCATAGAAAATATGAGTAAGCTTCTTTCAATCACACTTACCTAGTAAATCTATCATGACAGGAATACCAGGCGTCCTACATACTGTATTTCTAATTCTTCTTGGATGTGTCTGCAAAGTTCTTAGCTTAAAATTAAGGATCTTCTAATTTTTCATGAAGAAAGCTTAACTAGATCCTAACACTGTTTTCATAAGTATGTGTCTTTTTGCCTTTAATAAATAAAAAGGCATGAACTTCCTTTGAAACTTCCATCCCACTTCAGTGCTGAGAATGAATATCCCTATGTAGTAACATCTACTAATAAGGACTGCTAGTCAGGCTAACATCTATTTCAGCTTTTTGTAATATCTGTGACTATG